>NW_026606115.1:30437500-30440000 GCF_029834395.1 Sorex fumeus
CTTCATCATCTTCTTCTTCTTTTTCTTCTTATTCTTATTTTTCTGCTTCTTTATCATCATCTTCTTCTTTTTCTTTTTTCTTCCTCTTTTTATCCCCTTCTAGTTCTTCTCCATTCCTTCTTCATCGTCATCATCATCATCATCATCCTCATCATCATCATCATCATCTTCTTCTTTTTCTTCTTCTTCTTTTTCTTCATCTTCATCTTCTTCTTCTGCTACTACTTTGGCTTCTTCTCCCCCTTTCTCTCCGGCCACTTCTGCTTCTTTGTCTTCTTATACTGTTTCACTTCCCCTTCTGTTCCCTCTACTTCTGCTACTTCGTCTTCTCCTGTTTCTTATCTTCTTCTTATTTTTCATCATCATTATCATCACCATCATCATTATCATCATCATCAGCTTCGTCTGATTTTTCTACTTCTTTTTCTTCTTCTTCCTCTTCTTCTTTATTGTCATTTTCTTCTTCTTCTTCTTCTTCTTCTTCTTCTTCTTCTTCTTCTTCTTCTTCTTCTTCTTCTTCTTCTTCTTTATAGTCTTCTTCTCCTTCTCTTTACCTTCTCCTTCTCCTTCACCTTCTGCTCTCCTTCTTTTCCTACTCTTGGTCCTTCTCCCCTCTTCCTCCTCTTTTTCCTCCTCCTCCTCCTCCTCTTCTTGCTCCTTCTCCTCCTCCTTCTCCTTCTCTTTCTTCTTCTTCTTCTACTTCTTCTTCTTTTTCTTCTTCTTTACTTCTTTTTGTTTTCGTCTTCGTCTTCTTCATTTTCTCTGCTTCTGCCTCCATTTCTTTGGATTTTCTGATTCTGCTTTCTTCTTCTACCTCTTCTTCTTCTTCTCTTCTTCTTCTTCTTCTTCTTGTTCTTCTTCTTCTTGTTCTTCTTCTTCTTCTTGTTCTTCTTCTTCTTGTTCTTCTTCTATCTTCGCTTTCCTCTTCCTCTGCTTCTTCTGCTTCTTCTGCTTCTTCTGCATCTACTTCTTTTTCTACTGCTTCTGTTTTTCCTTCTACTTCTGCTTCTTTGTCTTCTTCTACTGCTTCTCTACAGCTTCTGTTCCCGCTGCTTTTCTCATACTTCGTCTTTTGCAATTTATTATCTTTCTAGTTCTGATTTTTCTTCATCATTATCATCATCATCATCTTCGTCTGTTTCTTCTTCTTGTTCTTCATCATCATCATCATCTTCTTCGTTTTATTATTCTTTCCTTCTTCTGCTTCTGCTTCTGCTTCTTCTTCCTCTGCTTGTGCATATGTTTTTGATTCTTCTTATGATTCTTTTGCTTATTAATCGGGTTCTTCTGCTTCTATTTTTTCTTCGGCTACATCATCTGTTTCTTCTACTTCTTCTGCTTTATGACCTTCTGCTTCTGCAACTCTTCAGTTTTTGGTCCTGCTGATACTTCAGCTGCTTTGTTTCTTTGGTCTTCTCCTGATTCTTCTATTTCTTTTTGATATTTTTTTTATCATCATCGTCATCATCATCTTCTTCTTCTTTTCTCCTTCATCCTCTCATTTGTCTTCTTCGTGTACTTATTTCTTCTTCTTCTTCTTCTTCTTCTTCTTCTTCTTCTTCTTCTTCTTCTTCTTCTTCTTCTTCTTCTTCTTCTCCTCCTCCTCCTACACGTCCTCCTCCTTCTCCTTCTCCTTATCCTTCTCTTCTTCTTCTTCTTGTTCTTCTTCTTCTTTCTTCGCTTTCCTCCTCCGCTGGTTCTTCTTCTTCTTCTACTTCTTCTGCTTCTACATCTGTTTCTACTGCTTCTGTTTCTCCTTCTACTTCTGCTTCTTTGTCTTCTTCTATTTCTTCACTAGAGCTTCTGTTCCCGCTGCTTCTTCTCCTACTTGATCTTTTGCCATTTATTATCTTTCTATTTCTGATTTTTCATCATTATCATCATCATCATCATCATCATCTTCGTCTGTTCCTTCTACTTCTTGTTCTTCATCATCTTCATCTTCTTCTTTTTATATTCTTTCGTTCTTCTGCTTACTGCTTCTGCTTCTTCTTCCTCTGCTTGTGCGTATGTTTTTGATTCTTCTTATGATTCTTCTGCTTATTACTCTGGTTCTTCTGCTTCTACTTTTTCTTCGGCTACAATATCTGTTTCTTCTACTTCTTCTGCTTTATGAACTTCTGCTTCTGCAACTCTTCAGTTTCTGGTCCTGCTGATTTTCAGCTGCTTTGTTTCTTTGTTCTTCTCCTGATTCTTCTATTTCTTATTGATATTTTTCATCATCATCATCATCATCATCATCATCATCATCATCATCTTCTTCTTCTTCTTGTCTCCTTCTTCATCCTCTCATTTGTCTTCTTCATCTACTTCTTTCTTCTTCTTCTTCTTCTTCTTCTTCTTCTTCTTCTTCTTCTTCTTCTTCTTCTTCTTCTTCTTCTTCTATTCTATTGCTTATTACTCTGCTTCTTCTGCTTCTCTTTCTTCTTTGGCTACAAAATATTTTTCGTCTGCTATTTCTGCCTCAGTTCCTTCTGCTTCTACTTCTCTCCAGCTTCTG
>NW_026606115.1:30447500-30457500 GCF_029834395.1 Sorex fumeus
TCTTTAACCAGTCATCTGTTCTTGGGCATTCAGGTTTCTTCCAGTTTCTGGCTATTGTAAAGAGGGCTGCAATGAACAAACAAGTGCAGATGTCACTTCGACTATACATTTTTGCCTCTCTGGGATATATTCCCAGGAGTGGTATTGCTGGGTCAAACGGGAGCTCAATTTCTAATTTTTTGAGAATCGTCCATACTGTTTTCCAGAAGGGCTGAACCAGTGGACATTCCCACCAACAGTGAAGGAGTGTCCCTTTCTCGCCACATCCACGCCAGCATCGGTTGCTTTTGTTCTTTTGAATTTGGGCCAGTCTCTGAGGTGTGAGATGGTATCTCATTGTGGTTTTGATCTGCATCTCCCTGATGATTAATGATGTAGAGCATTTTCTCATGTGCTTTTTTGCCATTCGGATTTCTTCTTTGAGAAAGTTTCTGTTCATTTCATTGCCCCATTTTTGGAAGGGGTTGGATGTTTTCTTCTTGTGGAGTTTAACCAGTATTTTGTATATCCTGGATATCAACCCCTTGTCAGATGTGTATTCGGTGAATATCCTTTCCCATTCTGTAGACTGTCTTTGTATTTTGGTCACTGTTTCTTTGGAGGTGCAGAAGCTTCTTAGTTTAAGATAGTCCCATTTATCTATCTCTGTTTTCACTTGCTCGGCCAGTGGCGTGGCATCTTTGAAGATACCATTAGCTTCAATGTCATGGAGGGTTTTGCCAACTTTATCTTCAATGTACCTTATGGTTTCTGGTCTGATGTTGAGGTCTTTAATCCATTTTGATCTTACTTTTGTACATGGTGTTAGGCAGAGTTCTGAGCCTATTTTTTTGCATGTAGCCGTCCAGTGATGCCAACACAATTTATTAAAGAGGCTTTCCTTACTCCACTTCACATTACTTGCACCTTTATCAAAGATTAGATGAGCATATGATTGAGGAGAGATGTCAGTGTATTCAACCCTGTTCCATTGGTCTGCAGTTCTGCCTTTGTTCCAGTACCATGCTGTTTTAATTATTACTGCTTTGTAGTACAGTTTGAAGTTCGGGAGGTTGATTCCTCCCATTTTCTTTTTCCCAAGAATTGCTTTAGCTATTCGTGGGGGCTTATTGTTCCATATAAATTTCAAGAGTGTTTGCTCCATTTCTTTGAAGAATGTCATGGGTATCCTTATAGGGATTGCATTGAATTTATACAATGCTTTCGGTAGTATTGCCATTTTGACAATGTTAAGTCTCCCGACCCATGAGCAGGGGATATCTTTCCATTTCCTCATGTCCTCTTTTATTTCCTGAAGTAGCGTTTTGTAGTTTTCTTTGTACAGGTCCTTTACTTCCTTAGTTAAGCTGATTCCTAGGTACTTGATTTTCTGGGGCACAATTGTGAATGGGATTGTTTTTTTCATGTTGCTTTCTTCTCTCTCACTGTTTGCGTATAGGAAAGCCATGGACTTTTGGGTATTGATTTTATAACCTGCAACTTTACTATACGAGTCTATTGTTTCTAAGAGTTTTTTGGTGGAAGTTATTGGGTTCTCTAAGTAGAGTATCATATCATCTGCGAATAGTGAGAGCTTGATTTCTTCCTTTCCTACCTGAATGCCCTTAATATCTTTTTCCTGCCTAATCGCTATTGCAAGTACTTCCAGTACTATATTGAACAGCAGTGGAGAGAGTGGGCATCCCTGTCTCGTCCCTGATCTTAGAGGGAAGGCTCTCAGTTTTTCCCCATTGAGGATGATGCTTGCTGTAGGTTTGTGGTAGATGGCTTTAATTATGTTGAGGAAGGTCCCCTCTATACCCATTTTGGCTAGGGTTTTCATCATAAAGGGGTGCTGGATCTTATCAAATGCTTTCTCTGCATCTATTGATATGATCATATGCTTTTTATCTTTTCTTTTGTTGATATGGTGGATTATGTTGATTGATTTCCGAATGTTGAACCATCCTTGCATCCCTGGGATGAATCCTACTTGGTCATGGTGTATGATCTTTTTGATGAGTAGTTGGATTCTATTTGCTAGTAGTTTGTTGAGGATCTTTGCATCTGTGTTCATCAGGGATATTGGCCTGTAATTCTCTTTCTTTGTGGTATCTCTGTCTGCTTTTGGTATCAGTGTGATATTTGCTTCGTAGAAACTGTTCGGAAGTGTTTTTGATATTTCAATTTCGTGGAAAAGCTTAAAGAGTATTGGGAGTAAGTCCTCTTTAAAGATTTGGAAGAATTCACTAGTGAATCCATCCGGGCCAGGACTTTTGTGCTTGGGGAGACTTTTTATTACCATTTCAATTTCCTTGATGGTGATAGGTCTGTTCAGGTATTCCAGGTCTTCTTGGTTCAGCCTTGGGAGTCTGTAGGAGTCTAGGAATTTATCCATTTCCTCGAGGTTTTGATGTTCCGTGGCATAAAGCTTCTCAAAGTACTCCCTGAGGATCCTCTGAATTTCTGTGGTTTCTGTTGTAATGACCCCCTTTTCATTTCTGATTCGGTTTATTAGGGTTTTCTCTCTCCCTTTCTTTGTGAGTTTTGCTAGAGGCTTATCGATCTTGTTAATTTTCTCAAAGAACCAGCTCTTGGTTTCATTGATCTTTCGGATTGTTTTTTGGGTTTCCATCTCGTTAATCTCTGCTCTGAGTTTTATTATTTCCTTTCTCCTGTTCGGGTTGTCCTCCTTTTTTGGTCCTTCTCCAAGCTCTTAAGCTGTGAGGTTAGGTTACTTATGTGTGCTCGCTCCTCCTTCCTGAGGAATGCTTGTAGAGCTATAAACTTTCCTCTTAACACAGCCTTTGCTGTGTCCCATAAGTTTTGGTAACTCGTGCTCTCATTTTCATTCGTTTCTAGGAATCTTTTGATTTCCTCTTTGATTTCCTGTCTAATCCACTCGTTGTTCAATAGTGCACTGTTTAATTTCCAGGTGTTTGATTTAGTTTTCTGTTTTTGTGTGTGATTTACTTCTAATTTCAGCGCATTATGGTCTGAGAAGATTGTTGCTACAATCTCTATCTTCTTAATTTTATGGAGGCATGTTTTGTGGCTCAGCATGTGGTCTATCTTGGAGAATGTTCCATGTACGCTTGAGAAGAATGTGTATTCAGCTTTTTGTGGATGAAGTGTCCTGTATATATCTACTAAGTCCCTTTCTTCCATTGTTTCCCTCAAATGAAGTATGTCCTTGCTAAGCTTGAGTCTGGTTGATCTATCAAGAGGTGACAAAGCAGTGTTGAAGTCTCCCACTAGTATTGTGTTGCTATTGATGTCTTTTTCCAAATCTATGAGTAGTTGTTTTAAGTACTTTGCTGGTCTCTCATTAGGTGCATATACATTTATTATTGTAAGTTCTTCCTGTTGTACAGATCCTCTGATCAATAAGTAATGGCCTTCACTGTCTCTTATGACCTTCCTCACTCTGAAATCAATGTGGTCTGATATAAGGATGGCTACCCCAGCTTTTTTATGGGAGCTGTTTGCCTGTAGGATTGTTTTCCAGCCTTTGACTCTGAGTCTGTGTTTGCTTTGACTATTGAGATGCGTTTCTTGCAGGCAGCAGAATGTTGGGTTCAATTTTCTAATCCATCCTGCCACTCTATGTCTTTTAATTGGTGCGTTTAGCCCATTGACATTGAGAGAGATTATTGTTATGGGATTTTGTCCCATTGTTCTGTTAAAATTTGGTGTATTTGAGGGGCCTTTCTTGCCTTAAAGTAGCCCATTTAGTTGTTCTTGTAACCATGGTTTTGAGTCTATGAAGTTCCTGAGCTGTTGTTTGTCTGTGAAACTGTGTGTTGTTCCTTCTATTATGAATGAGAGTCTTGCTGGGAAAAGTATTTTGGGGGAGGCATTTATTTCATTGAGTTTTTTTACTATGTCCCACCACTGTTTTCGGGCCATGAGGGTTTCATCAGAAAAATCAGCTGTGAATTTTAAGGATGCTCCTTTGTAAGAGATTTCTTTCTTCGATCTTGCTGCTTTCAGAATTTTGTCTCTGTCTAAGGTTTTGGTCATTTTGATCAGAATGTGTCTTGGGGTATTTTTATTCGGATTTCTTCTAGCTGGTACCCTTCGGGCCTCCTGAATGTGGTCACAAGTTTTCTTCAGCTCTGGAAATGTTGTAGCAATGATGTCTTTGACAGTTTCTTCTTCATCGAGGTTTTCTTCCTGTCCCTCTGGGACTCCAATAATTCTTATGTTACCCCTCTTGGCTTCATCACGATCTTCTCTTGCCATCTGTTCCCGAATTGTGAGTCTCTTTTCCATTTTCTGCTCTTTTCGGGAGAGTCTCTGAACTTCATCTTCGAGCTCACTGATTCTGTTCTCAGCCGCTGTTACTCTGCTGCTGAGGCCTTCCACTGAGCTTTTCAATTCGCCTACGAGATTTTTCAGGTCTGACATTTCTGATTGCATTTTCCTCATTTCTGCCTTCAGATCCTCTTGTCTTCTATTGGCATTGCTTTCCATTGTTTCTTTTAATTCCCTAAGCATCCTAAGTAGCTCCCTTCTGAATTCCTTGTCAGAGAGGTTGTCTAACACTACAGTACTGTTGGTGTCATCTGGGCTAGACTCTTCAATATGAATGTTTGGTGGGCTTTTGCGTTGCTTTATAATTGTGAGAGGTGTGGTTTAGTCCTTCACGTTCAGTGTTACTATTCTGCTTGATATGCAGTGTGAGTTAAGGTAGGCTTATGAGTTATTGGCAACTGTATTTCTAGTGGCTGAGCTAAAACAGAGAAGTTTCCATCTAAGAAGTTAGCTTATGGTTCCTATGGCATATGTAGTGGGAAAATATTTCGCGGCCGCGTTAGCGGCCGCGGCTCCGGAAAGAGTCCCTGGCACTGGGCGAGGAGTTGGGAATGTCTCCTGTTTGGAATTGGAGCCGTTCAGCTTTGTTGCCCAGAGCTGGGCCTCTGTGCCCGTCCCACGCGGCTCAGGGGTTGAAAACCGGCTGTCTCGGGGCTGTTTCTAGCTGCGCGTGCCCAGAGAGGAACCCAGGCCCTTGGGGGCGGGCTGTACCTGTTGGAATTGGAGCCGTTCAGCTTTGTTGCCCAGAGCTGGGCCTCTGTGCCCGTCCCACGCGGCTCAGGGGTTGAAAACCGGCTGTCTCGGGGCTGTTTCTAGCTGCGCGTGCCCAGAGAGGAACCCAGGCCCTTGGGGGCGGGCTGTACCTGTTGGAATTGGAGCCTTTCAGCTTTGTTGCCCAGAGCTGGGCCTCTGTGCCCGTCCCACGCGGCTCAGGGGTTGAAAACCGGCTGTCTCGGGGCTGTTTCTAGCTGCGCGTGCCCAGAGAGGAACCCAGGCCCTTGGGGGCGGGCTGTACCTGTTGGAATTGGAGCCGTTCAGCTTTGTTGCCCAGAGCTGGGCCTCTGTGCCCCTACTTCTCTTAATCCTCCTCATTATCCTCCTCGTCCTCCTCGTCGTGATCCTCCTCCTCCTCCTCCTCCTTCTCCTTCTATTTAGAATTCTTCTTCTTCTTCTTCTTCTTCTTCTTCTTCTTCTTCTTCTTCTTCTTCTTCTTCTTCTTCTTCTTCTTCTTCTTCTTCTCCTTTTTCTCCTTCTTCATTTTCTTCCTCTTTATCTCCCTCTAGGTCTACTCCATTTTATTTTTAATTATTGTCATCGTGTTCTTCTTCTTCTTCTTTTCTTTTTCACTTTATTTTATTTTATTTTTTTTACAGTTGTAGATTTACAATTTTTTGTGCTTTGGTTTCAATTATACAATGATCAGATTCCCATCCCTCCACCAGTGCCCATTTTCCACCACCATGGATAATATCCCTCCCACCCCCATCCCCCCATCCCCCCTGTCTCTGTGTCAGGGCAATCCCCTGTGTTCTCTCTCTCCTTTTGGATGTTGTGGTCTGCAAAAGAGGCATTGAGCGGCAAACATGTTCAGTTCATAGTCTTCTTTCGACATGCATCTCCCTTCCTGGGAGGATCCTCCAAACATCCTTTATTTAGTGCTCCCTTCTCTATCTGAACTGCCCTTTCCTCTAGGATACCCGCTGGTCTCTAAGTTATGGAGTAATCGTCCTGGTGCTGATCTCAGCTATTCTTGGGTATTAATCTCATACTTTGTTACTTTATTTTTTTTTGTTTTGTTTTTTTTTCCCTTTATTTTATTTTATTTTATTTTTTTTAAAGTTGTAGATTTACAATTTTTGTGCTTTGGTTTCAATTATACAATGATCAGATACCCATCCCTCCACCAGTGCCCATTTTCCACCACCATGGATAATATCCCTCCCACCCCCATCCCCCCATCCCCCCTGTCTCTGTGGCAGGGCAATCCCCTGTGTTCTCTCTCTCCTTTTGGGTGTTGTGGTCTGCAAAAGAGGCATTGAGTGGCAAACATGTTCAGTCCATAGTCTACTTTCGACATGTATCTCCCCTCCTGGGAGGATCCTCCAAACATCCTTTATTTGGTGCTCCCTTCTCTATCTGAACAGCCCTTTCCTCTAGGATACCCGGCTGGCCTCTAAGTTATGGAGTAATCCTCCTGGTGCTGATCTCAGCTATTCTTGGGTATTAATCTCATACTTTGTTACTTTATATCCCCCAGATGAATGCAATCTTTCTATGTCTATCCCTCTCTTTCTGACTCATTTCGCTTAGCATGATACTTTCCATATTGTACCACTTGCATGTAAATTTCATGACTTCATCTTTTCTAAGAGCTACATAGTACTCCATTGTGTAGATGTACCAAAGTTTCTTTAACCAGTCATCTGTTCTTGGGCATTCAGGTTTCTTCCAGTTTCTGGCTATTGTAAAGAGTGCTGCAATGAACAAACAAGTGCAGATGTCACTTCGACTATACATTTTTGCCTCTCTGGGATATATTCCTAGGAGTGGTATTGCTGGGTCAAATGGGAGCTCAATTTCTAATTTTTTGAGAATCGTCCATACTGTTTTCCAGAAGGGCTGAACCAGTGGACATTCCCACCAACAGTGAAGGAGTGTCCCTTTCTCGCCACATCCACGCCAGCATCGGTTGCTTTTGTTCTTTTGAATGTGGGCCAGTCTCTGAGGTGTGAGATGGTATCTCATTGTGGTTTTGATCTGCATCTCCCTGATGATTAATGATGTAGAGCATTTTCTCATGTGCTTTTTTGCCATTCGGATTTCTTCTTTGAGAAAGTTTCTGTTCATTTCATTGCCCCATTTTTGGATGGGGTTGGATGTTTTCTTCTTGTGGAGTTTAACCAGTATTTTGTATATCCTGGATATCAACCCCTTGTCAGATGTGTATTCGGTGAATATCCTTTCCCATTCTGTAGACTGTCTTTGTATTTTGGTCACTGTTTCTTTGGAGGTGCAGAAGCTTCTTAGTTTAAGATAGTCCCATTTATCTATCTCTGTTTTCACTTGCTCGGCCAGTGGCGTGGCATCTTTGAAGATACCATTAGCTTCAATGTCATGGAGGGTTTTGCCAACTTTATCTTCAATGTACCTTATGGTTTCTGGTCTGATGTTGAGGTCTTTAATCCATTTTTATCTTACTTTTGTACATGGTGTTAGGCAGAGTTCTGAGCCTATTTTTTTGCATGTAGCCGTCCAGTGATGCCAACACAATTTATTAAAGAGGCTTTCCTTACTCCACTTCACATTACTTGCACCTTTATCAAAGACTAGATGAGCATATGATTGAGGAGAGATGTCAGTGTATTCAACCCTGTTCCATTGGTCTGCAGTTCTACCTTTGTTCCAGTACCATGCTGTTTTAATTATTACTGCTTTGTAGTACAGTTTGAAGTTCGGGAGGTTGATTTCTCCCATTTTCTTTTTCCCAAGAATTGCTTTAGCTATTCGTGGGGGCTTATTGTTCCATATAAATTTCAAGAGTGTTTGCTCCATTTCTTTGAAGAATGTCATGGGTATCCTTATAGGGTTTGCATTGAATTTATACAATGCTTTCGGTAGTATTGCCATTTTGACAATGTTAAGTCTCCCGACCCATGAGCAGGGGATATCTTTCCATTTCCTCATGTCCTCTTTTATTTCCTGAAGTAGCGTTTTGTAGTTTTCTTTGTACAGGTCGTTTACTTCCTTAGTTAAGCTGATTCCTAGGTACTTGATTTTCTGGGGCACAATTGTGAATGGGATTGTTTTTTTCATGTTGCTTTCTTCTCTCTCACTGCGTATAGGAAAGCCATGGACTTTTGGGTATTGATTTTATAACCTGCAACTTTACTATACGAGTCTATTGTTTCTAGGAGTTTTTTGGTGGAAGTTATTGGGTTCTCTAAGTAGAGTATCATATCATCTGCGAATAGTGAGAGCTTGATTTCTTCTTTTCCTACCTGAATGCCCTTAATATCTTTTTCTTGCCTAATCGCTATTGCAAGTACTTCCAGTACTATATTGAACAGCAGTGGAGAGAGTGGGCATCCCTGTCTCGTCCCTGATCTTAGAGGGAAGGCTCTCAGTTTTTCCCCATTGAGGATGATGCTTGCTGTAGGCTTGTGGTAGATGGCTTTAATTATGTTGAGAAATGTCCCCTCTATACCCATTTTGGCTAGGGTTTTCATCATAAAGGGGTGCTGGATCTTATCAAATGCTTTCTCTGCATCTATTGATATGATCATATGCTTTTTATCTTTTCTTTTGTTGATATGGTGGATTATGTTGATTGATTTCCGAATGTCAAACCATCCTTGCATCCCTGGGATGAATCCTACTTGGTCATGGTGTATGATCTTTTTGATGAGAAGTTGGATTCTATTTGCTAGTAGTTTGTTGAGGATCTTTGCATCTGTGTTCATCAGGGATATCGGCCTGTAATTCTCTTTCTTTGTGGTATCTCTGCCTGCTTTTGGTATCAGTGTGATATTTGCTTCGTAGAAATTGTTCGGAAGTGTTTTTGATATTTCAGTTTCGTGGAAAAGCTTAAAGAGCATTGGGAGTAAGTCCTCTTTAAAGATTTGGAAGAATTCACTAGTGAATCCATCCGGGCCAGGACTTTTGTGCTTGGGGAGACTTTTTATTACCATTTCAATTTCCTTGATGGTGATAGGTCTGTTCAGGTATTCCATGTCTTCTTGGTTCAGCCTTGCGAGTCTGTAGGAGTCTAGGAATTTATCCATTTCCTCGACGTTTTGATGTTCCGTGGCATAAAGCTTCTCAAAGTACTCCCTGAGGATCCTCTGAATTTCTGTGGTTTCTGTTGTAATGACCCCCTTTTCATTTCTGATTCGGTTTATTAGGGTTTTCTCTCTCCCTTTCTTTGTGAGTTTTGCTAGAGGCTTATCGATCTTGTTAATTTTCTCAAAGAACCAGCTCTTGGTTTCATTGATCTTTCGGATTGTTTTTTGGGTTTCCATCTCGTTAATCTCTGCTCTGAGTTTTATTATTTCCTTTCTCCTGTTCGGGTTGTGCTCCTTTTTTTGGTCCTTCTCCAAGCTCTTAAGCTGTGAGGTTAGGTTACTTATGTGTGCTCGCTCCTCCTTCCTGAGGAATGCTTGTAGAGCTATAAACTTTCCTCTTAACACAGCCTTTGCTGTGTCCCATACGTTTTGGTAACTCGTGCTCTCATTTTCATTCGTTTCTAGGAATCTTTTGATTTCCTCTTTGATTTCCTGTCTAATCCACTCGTTGTTCAATAGTGCACTGTTTAATTTCCAGGTGTTTGATTTAGTTTTCTGTTTTTGTGTGTGATTTACTTCTAATTTCAGCGCATTATGGTCTGAGAAGATTGTTGATAAAATCTCTACCTTCTTAATTTTATGGAGGCATGTTTTGTGGCTCAGCATGTGGTCTATCTTGGAGAATGTTCCATGTACGCTTGTGAAGAATGTGTATTCAGCTTTTTGTGGATGAAGTGTCCTGTATATATCTACTAAGTCCCTTTCTTCCATTGTTTCCCTCAAATGAAGTATGTCCTTGCTAAACTTGAGTCTGGTTGATCTATCAAGAGGTGACAAAGCAGTGTTGAAGTCTCCCACTAGTATTGTGTTGCTATTGATGTCTTTTTCCAAATCTATGAGCAGTTGTTTGAAGTACTTTGCTG
>NW_026606115.1:30465000-30485000 GCF_029834395.1 Sorex fumeus
TTTTTGTGCTTGGATTTCGATTATACAATGATCAAACACCCATCTCTCCACCAGTTCCCATTTTCCACTACCATGGATAATAACTCTCCCACCCACATCCCCCCATCCCACCCTGCCTCTGTGGTAGGGCAATCCCTTTTTTTTCCTCTCTCTCCTTTTGGGTGTTGTGGTCTGCAAAAGAGGCATTGAGTGGCAAACATGTTCAGTCCATAGTCTACTTTCAACATGCCTCTCCCCTCCTGGGAGGATCCTCCAAACACCCTTTATTTGGTGCTCCCTTCTCTATTTGAGCTGCCCTTCCCTTAGAATGCCCGGCTGACTTCTAACCTATGGAGTAATCATCTTGGTGCTTATCTCAGCTATTCTTGTGTATTAATCTCATATTTTGTTACTTTATATCCCCCAGATGAATGCAATCTTTCTATGTCTATCCCTCTCTTTCTGACTCATTTCGCTTAGCATGACACTTTCCATGTTGTACCACTTGTATATAAATTTCATGACTTCATCTTTTCTAACAGCTACATAGTACTTCATTGTGTAGATGTACCGAAGTGTCTTTTACCAGTCATCTGTTCTTGGGCATTCAGATTTCTTCCATTTTCTGGCTATTGTAAAGAGTGCTGCAATGAACAAACAAGTGCAGATATCACTTTGACTATACATTTTTGCCTCTCTGGGATATATTCCCAGTAGTGGTATTGCTGGGTCTCAATCCTCTTGAAGCTTTTCCACGAAATTGAAACATCAAAAACACTTCCGAATAGTTTCTACAAAACAAATATCACACTGATACCAAAAGCAGACAGAGATACCACAAAGAAAGAGAATTACAGGACGATATCTCTGATGAACACAGATGCAAAGATCCTCAACAAACTACTAGCAAATAGAATCGAACTACTCATCAAAAAGATCATACACCATGACAAAGTAGGATTCATCCCAGGGATGCTAGGATGGTTTAACGTTCGGAAATCAATCAACATAATCCATCATATCAACAAAAGAAAAGATAAAAAGCATATGATCATATCAATAGATGCAGAGAAAGCATTTGACAATATCCAGCACCCCTTTATGATGAAAACCCTAGCCAAAATGGGTATAGAGGGGACTTTCCTCAACATAGTTAAAGCCATCTACCACAAGCCTACAGCAAGCATCATCCTCAATGGGGAAAAACTGAGAGCCTTCCTTCTAAGATCAGGGACGAGACAAGGATGCCCACTCTCTCCACTGCTGTTCAATATAGTACTGGTAGTACTTGCAATAGCGATTAGGGAAGAAAAAGATATTAAGGGCATTCAGGTAGGAAAAGAAGAAATCAAGCTCTCACTATTCGCAGATGATATGATACTATACTTAGAGAACCCAATAACCTCCACCGAAAATATCCTAGAAACAATAGACTTGTGTGATAGAGTTGCAGGCTATAAAATCAATACCCAAAAGTCCATGGCTTTCCTATACGCAAACAGTGAGAGAGAAGAAAGCTACATGAAAAAACAATCCCGTTCTTTTTCTTTTTAATCTTCTTTTCTTCTTCTGCTTCTGATTTTGATGCTTCTGCCTATGTTTCTTATTCTTCTTATGATTCTTTTGCTTGTTACTCTGCTTCTTCTGCTTCTCTTTCTTCTTCGGCTACAACACATTTTTCTTCTGCTACTTCTGCTTCAATTTCTTCTGCTTCTGCTTCTCTCCAGCTTCTGCTCCTGCTGATTTTCAAGACGATTTGTCTCCTTCGTCTTCTGCTGACTCATCTCTTTCTTCTTATTTTTCATCATCATCATTATCATCATCATCATCATCATCATCATCTTCTTCTTCTTCTTCTTCTTCTTCTTCTTCTCCTTTTTCTACTTCTTCTTTGTCTTCTCTTCTTCCTCATCATTTTCTTCTTCCTCATCATTTTCTTCTTCTTCTTCTTCTTCTTCTTCTTCTTCTTCTTCTTCTTCTTCTTCTTCTTCTACTTCGTCTTCTTCTTTATAGTCTTCCTCTCCTCTTTATCTTCTCCTTCATCTTCTGCCCTTCTTCTATTCCTTCTCTTTCTCCTTTTCCTCCTCCTTTCTCCCCCTCTCTCTCCTCCTCTTTCTCCTCCTCTTTATCCTTCTCCTCCTCATCCTTCTTTTCCTTTTTCTACTTCATCATCATCTTCTTCTTTTTAGTCTTCATTTCTTCTTCTGCTTCTGTTTTCCTGCTGCTATATATGCTTCTGATACTTCTTATGGTTCTTTTGCTTATTACTCTGTTTCTTCTGCTTCTCTTTCTTCGTCGGCTATAAGAATAGTTTCTTCTGCTAGTTTTTCTTCAATTTCTTCCGCTACTGCTTCTCTTCAGCTTCTGTTCCTGCTCATTTTTCTGCCGCTTTGTCTCCTCCGTCTTCTACTTATTTTCTCTTTCTTCTTATTTTTAACATCATCTTCATCATCATCATCTCCTTCATCATCATCATCAACACCATCATCTTCTTCTTCTTCCTCTTCTTCTTCGTCTCCTTCTCGTTCTTCTTCTTCTACTTCTGCTTCTACTTCTGCGTCTTCTCCTTCTTTTTTCCTGCTACTTCTACTTCTTTTTCTTCTTCTACTGCTTTGCTTCAGCTTCTTTCCCCTCTGCGTCCTTTGCTAATTCGACTTCTGACGTTTATTATCTTTCTTATTCTGATTTTTCATCATCATCGTCATCATTATCTTCATCATCTTTTTCTGTTTTTTCTACTTCTTCTTTGTCTTCTCCTTCCTCTTCTTCTTTCTCTTCATTTTGTTCTTCTTCTTCTTCATAGTATTCTTATCCTGGTCTTTAACTTCTCCTTCTCCCTAACCTTCTGATCCTTCTTTTCCTTCTCTTTCTTCTTTTCCTTCTCCTCTTCCTCCTCCTCTTTCTCCTCCTCCTTCTTCTTTTCCTTTTCTTTTCCTCCTACTTCTACTTCGTCATCATCATCATCTTCTTCTTCTTTTTATTCTTCTTCTCTTCTTCAGCTTCTGCTTTTGCTGCTTCTGTGTATGCTTCTGATTCTTCTTATGATTCTTTTGCTTATTACTCTGCTTCTCCTGCTTGTCTTTCTTCATCAGCTACAAGATCTGTTTCTTCTGCTGCTTCTGCTTTAATTTCCTCTGCTACTCCTTCTCTTCACCTTCTGTTCCTTCTGATTTTTTTGCCGCCTTGTCTCCTTCGTCTTCTACGTATTCTTCTCTTCTTATATTTCAACATCATCGTCATCATCACCACCACCACCATCATCATCATCATCATCATCATCTTCCTCTTCTTCTTCTTCTTCTTCTTCTTCTTCTTCTTCTTCTTCTTCTTCTTCTTCTTCTTCTTTTTCTTCTGCTTCTTCTGATTCGTCTTCTTCTTTTGCTTCTTCTCTTCTACTTCTGCTTCCTCTCCCTCTGTTTCTTCTGCTACATCTGCTTCTTAGTCTTCTTATACTGCTTTGCTTCAACTTCTGGTCCCGCTGCTTCCTCTGGTGCATTGTCTTCTGCCCTTTATTATCTTTCTTATTTTGATTTTTCATCATGATCATCATCATCATTATCATCATCATCATCATCGTCTGTTTCTTCTTCTTTGTCTTCTTCTTCTTCATCGTTTTATTCTTCTTCTTTTTCTTCTTCGTCTTCTCCTTCTATTTCTTCTTCTTCTTCTTCTTCTTCTTCTTCTTCTTCTTCTTCTTCTTCTTCTTCTTCTTCTTCTTCTTCTCCTTCTTCTTCTTCTTCTTCTTCTCCTCCTCCTCCTCCTCCTCCTTCTTTTCTTCTACTCCTTCTTTTTTTCTTTAAATAATTTTAAAATTTATTTTGAATACCCATCCCTCCACCAGCGACCATTTCCCACCACCGCGGATCCCAGCATCCCTCCCACACCACACTCTCCCCAACCTACCCTGTCTCTGTTGCAGGACACTCACTTTTGTTCTCTCTCTCCTATTAGGTGTTGTGGTTTGTATAAGAGTTAAGCCTGATTTTCAGGGAGAAATGTTGGATGATTTACTTTCGATTGATCACTTTGTATAAACGGAGATGTTGCGCGGCCATGTAAATGGCTGCGCAGTTTGGAGGAAAGTCCTAGTTCCCGCATACTCGTGCTATGCTTGTAGAAGCTTTTGGTCACTGGGATTCCATCTGGAGGAGGCGGGATGCGGCAACTATCCCATCTGGGACTTCCCAGTGATCTCGACTCTTTTTAGAACCTGGTATCTTCTCCAGGAGCTCTGGAGCCTCCCACGCGGCCCTTCTTCTCTGCAGCTGTGTGCTGTAAAGATGGCGCTGGGGGGCGGGTTGTGGGCATGACTTCTGGAGTCAGAGGTTACCTGGGAGCCGGGAAGGGTCCCGGCAGTTTGGAGAAAAAGTCCTAGTTCCCACAAACTCGAGCTATGCTTGTAGAGGCTTCTGGTCACCGGGGTTCCATCTGGAGGAGGCAGGATAAGGCACCTACACCATCTGGGACTTCCCGGTGATCTCGGCCCTTTTTGGGACCTGGTGTCTTTTCTGGGAGCTGTGGAGCCTCCCCACGCAGCCCTTCTTCTCTGTGGCTGTGTGCTGAAAAGATGGTGCTGGGTGGCGGGTTGTGGGCAAGACTTCCGGAATCAGAGGTTACCTGGGAGCCAGGAAGGGTCCGAGAAGTTCGGAGGAAAAGTCCTAGTTCCCGCAAACTCGAGCTATACTTGTAGAGGCTTGTGGTCACCGGGATTTCATCTGGAGGAGGCGGGGTGAGGCACCTACCCCATCGGGACATCCTGGTGATCTCGACTCTTTGGAACCTGGTGTCTTCTCCAGGAGCTGTGGAGCTCTCCCACGCGGTCCTTCTTCTCTGACTCCTTCTTTTTAATCTTTTTTCTTCTGCTTCTGCTTTTGATGCTTCTGCATATGATTCTGATTTTTCTTATGATTCTATTGCTTATTAGTCAGCTTCTTCTGCTTCTCTTTCTTCTTCGGCTACATCTGTTTCTTCTGCTACTTCTGCTTCAATTTCTTCTGCTACTGCTTCTCTTCAGCTTCTGCTTCTGCTCATTTTTCTGCCAATTTGTGTCCTTCGTCTTCTACTGATTCTTCTCTTTCTTCTTATTTTTCAAAATCATCACCTTCTTCTTCTTCTTCTTCTTCTTCTTCTTCTTCTTCTTCTTCTTCTTCTTCTTCTTCTTCTTCTTCTTCTTCTTCTTCTTTTTCAGCTTCTGCTGCTGCTGCTGCTGCTTCTGCTTCTACTCCTTCTCCTTCTGCTTCTTCTGCTTCTTCTAATTCTTCTGATTGTTCTGCTTCTACTTCTGCTTTTTCTGCTTCTGTTTCTTCTGCTACTTCTGCTTCCTAGTATTCATATACTGTTTTGCTTCAGCTTCTATTCACGCTGCTTCTTCTGCTACTTCGTATTATGCAGTTTATTATCTTTACTATTCTGATTTTAACCTCATATTTATCATCATTATCATCATCATCTTCATCACTTTCTTCTTTTTTCTTTTTCTTCCTCTTCTACTTCATCCTCATTTTCTTCTTCTTCTCCTTCTCCTTCTTCTCCTTCTCCTTCTCCTTCTCCTTCTCCTTCTCCTCCTTCTCCTTCTCCTTCTCCTTCTTCTTCTTCTTCTTCTTCTTCTTCTTCTTCTTCTTCTTCTTCTTCTTCTTCTTCTTCTTCTTCTTCTGCTTCTTTTTCTGCTACTGCTTCTACTTCTGCTACTTCTCCTTCGTTTTCTCCTGCTACTTCTGCTTCTTTTTCTTCTTATACTCCTTCCCTTAAGCTTCTGTTCTCTCTGCTTTTTCTGCTACTTCATATGATGCCATTTATTATCTTTCTCATTCTGATTTTTCATCATCATCGTCATCATAATCATCATATTCATCTGTTTTTCTACTTCTTTGTCTCCTTCTTCCTCCTCTTCTTCATTATCATTTTCTCCTTCTTCTTCTTCTTCTTAATCTTCTTCTTCTTCTTCTTCTTCTTCTTCTTCTCCTCCTCCTCCTCCTCCTCCTTCTTCTCCTCCTTCTTCTTCTCCTCCATCTTCCGCTTCCATCTCCTCTTCCTCCTCCTCCTCCTCCTTCTTCTTCTTCTTTTTCTTCTTCTTCTTCTTCTTCGTCTTCTTATTCTTCTTCTACTTTTCTTCATGTGCTGTGCTTCTACTTTTCTCATTCTGCTTAATGCTTTCCTATTCTACTTCTACTTCTTCTTCTTCCTCTTCTTCTTCATCATCTTCTTCTTTTCTTCTTCTTCTCCTACTTCTGCTTCTTCTCCTACTTTTTCTCCTGCTACATCTGATACTATTTTTTCTTCTGCTATTTCCCTTCAGCTTCTGTTGCCTCTGCTTTTTCTGCGACTTTGTATTCAGCCATTTATTATCTTTCTTATTCTGATTTTTCATCATCATAATCATCCTCGTCTGTTTTTCACTTCTTCTTTGTCTTCTTCTTCCTCCTCTTCTTATTCATTATCATTTTGTTCTTCTTCTTTTTCTTCTTCTTATTTCTCCTTTTCTTCTTCATTATCATTTTCTACTTCTTCTTCTTCTTTATAGTCTTCTTCTCCTTGTCTTTATCTTCTCCTTATACTTCACCTTTTCTCCTTTTCCTTCTCTTGGTCCTCCTCCTCCTCCTCCTCCTCTTTCCCCTCCTACTTCTTCTCTTCCTCCTGTTCCTCCTGCTCCTCTTCCTCCTCCTTGTTCTTCTTTTCTTTCTTCTAGTTCTACTTCTTCATCATCATCATCTACTTTTTTTATTCCTATTTTCTTCTTCAGTTTCTGCTTTTGCTGCTTCTGTGTATGCTACTGATTTTTCTTATAATTCTTTTGCTTATTGCTCTGCGTCTTCTGCTTCTCTTTCTTCGTCGTCTATACAATCTGTTTCTTCTGCTAATTCTGTTTCAATTTCCTCTGCTACTGCTTCTCTTCAGCTTCTGCTCCTGCTGATTTTTCTGCCGCTTTGCCTCCTTCCTCTTCTGCTTATTCTTCTCTTTCTTCTTATTTTTCCAACATAATCGACATCATCATATTCTTTAACATCATTACCACGATCATCATCATTATCTTCTGCTTCTTCTTCTTCTTCTTCTTCTTCTTCTTCTTCTTCTTCTTCTTCTTCTTCTTCTTCTGCTTCTGCTTCTGCTTCTGCTTCTGCTTCCGCTTCCGCTTCCGCTTCTGCTTCTGCTACTTCTTCTGCATCTGCTTATTCTGCTTCTGTTTCTCCTGCTACTTTTGCTTCTTTGTCTTCTTCTACTGCTTCACTTCTGCTTCCTTTCCCCCTATTTCTTTGGCTACTTCGTCTTCTGCATTATTCTGATATTTTCATCATCATCACCATCATCCTTATCATCATCATTGTCTTCGTCTGTTTCTTCTTCTTCTTTGTTTTCTTTTGCCTTTTATTCTTCTTTTTCATCATCATCATCATCATCATCATCATCATCATCTTCTTCTTCTTCTTCTCATTCTTTCTCTTCTCTGCTGTGCTTCTTCTTCCTTCTTCTCTTTCTTCTCTTTTCTTTTTCTACTTAATGGTTCATGCTTCTTCTTCTCCTCCTTCTCCTTCTTCTATTTCTTCTTCATCTTCTTCTTCCTCTTCTTCTTCTTCCTCTTCATCTTCTTCTTCTTCACCTTCTTCTTTTAAATCTTCTTTTCTTGTTTTGCTTCTGCTTTTTGAAGAGTATGCACTACACAAAGAAGAAGTAGTAAAAACAGACTAAGATGATGATGGTGATGCTGCTGCTGCTGCTGTTGTTGATGATGAATATTCTGCTCCTTTCTTCTTCGGCTACAACATCTGTTTATTCTGCTACTTCTGGTTCAATTTCTTGTGCTTTTGCTTCTCTCCAGCTTCTTCTCCTGCTGAGTATTTGTTGCTTCTGCCTTTGCTTCTGTTTTTTTCTTCTGATTCTTTTGCTCAATACTCTCTTTATTCTACTTCTTTCTCCTTTGGCAACATCATCTGTTTATTCTGCTACATCTGTTTCAATTTCTTCTGCTTCTGCTTCTCTCCAGCTCCTGCTCCTGCTGATTTTTCTGCCGCTTTGTCTCCTTCGTCTTCTACTGATTCTTGTCTTTCTTCTTATTTTTCATCATCACCGTCATCATCTTCTTCTTTATCATCATCATCATCATCATCACTTACTTCTGCTTCTACTACTAGTTCTTCTTCTTCTTCTTCTTCTTCTTCTTCTTCTTCTTCTTCTTCTTCTACTCCTTCTCCTACTTCTCCTTCTTCACCTTCTTCTCCTTCTTCCTCCTCCTCCTCTTCCTTCTTCTTCTTCTTCTTCTTCTTTTTCTTCTTCCTCTTCTTCTTCTTCTTCTTCTTCTTCTTCTTCTTCTTCTTCTTCTTCTTCTTCTTCTACTTTTCTTCATGTGCTCTGCTTCGACTTTTCTCGTTTTGTTTAATACTTTCTTCTACTTCTACTTCTTCGTCTTCTTCCTCTTCTTCGTCTACTTCTTCTTCATCATCTTCTTTTCTTCTTCTTCTCCTACTTCTGCTTCTTCTCCTTCTTTTTCTCCTGCTACATCTGATTGTATTTTTTCTTCTACTATTTCCCTTCAGCTTCTGATGCCTCTGCTTTTTCTGCGACTTCGTATTTCACCATTTGTATTTTTGTTACTTTGATTTTCATCATTATCATCATCATCATCAGCATCATCATCATCATCATCTTCGTCTGTTTTTTCACTTCTTCTTTGTCTTCTTCTTGCTCCTCTACTTCTTCATTATCATTTTGATCTTCTTCTTCTTTTTCTTCTTCTTATTCCTCCTTTTCTTCTTTATTATCATTTTCTTCTTGTTCTTGTTCTTGTTCTTCTTCTTCTTCTTCCTCTTCTTCATCTTTTTCTTCTTTATTGTCTTCTTCTCCTTGTCGTTAACTTCTCCTTATCCTTCACCTACTCTCCTTCTTTTCCTTCTCTTTGTCCTCCTCCTCTTCCTCCTCCTCTTTCTACTCCTCCTTCTCCTCTTCCTCCTGTTCCTCCTGCTCCTCTTCCTCCTTCTTCATCTTTTCTTTCTTCTAGTTCTACTTCTTCATCATCATCTTATTTTTTTACTCTTATTTTCTTCTTCAGTGTCTGCTTTTGCTGCTTCTGTGTATGCTACTGATTCTTCTTATGTTTATTTTGCTTATTGCTCTGCGTCTTCTGCTTCTCTTTCTTCGTCGTCTACACGATCTGTTTCTTCTGCTAATTCCGTTTCAATTTCCTCTGCTACTGCTTCTGTTCAGCTTCTGCTCCTGCTGATTTTTCGGCTGCTTTGCCTCCTTCCTCTCCTGCTTATTCTTCTATTTCTTCTTATTTTTCAACATCATCGTCGTCATCGTCTTCTTTATTATCATTATCACGATCATCATCATCATTATCTGCTTCTTCTTCTTCTTCTTCTTCTTCTTCTTCTTCTTCTTCTTCTTCTTCTTCTTCTTCTTTCTTCTTCTTCTTCTTCTTTTCTTCTTCTTCTACTTCTTCTTCTTTTTCTTCTTCTTCTTCTTCTTCTTCTTCTTCTTCTTCTTCTTCTTCTTCTTCCTCTTCTTCCTCCTCCTCCTCCTCCTCCTCCTCCTCCTCCTCCTTCTTCTTCTTCTTCTTCTTCTTCTTCTTCTTCTTCTTCTTCTTCTTCTTCTTCTTCTTCTTCTTCTTCTTCTTCTGCTTCTGCTTCTGCTTCTGCTTCTGCTTCCGCTTCCGCTTCCGCTTCTGCTACTGCTTCTGCATCTGCTTATTCTGCTTCTGTTTCTCCTGCTGCTTTTGCTTCTTTGACTTCTTCTACTGCTTTGCTTCTGCTTCTTTTCCCCCTATTTCTTCTGCGACTTCTTCTTCTGCAGTTTATTATCTGTCTTATTCTGATTTTTTCATCATCATCACCATCATCCTTATCGTCATCATTGTCTTCGTCCGTTTCTTCTTCTTTTTTGTCTTCTTTTGCCTTTTCTACTTCTTCTTTTTCATCATTATAATCATCATCTTCTTCATCTTCGTCTTCTTCTTCTTCTTCTTCTTCTTCTTCTTCTTCTTCTTTCTCTTTGTCTTCTGTGCTTCTTCTTCTGTTTCTTCTCTTTTCTGTTTCTGCTTAATGTTTCATGCTTCCTCTTCTTTTCTTCTCCTTCTCCTTCTCCTTCTTCTTCTATTTCTTCTTCATCTTCTTCTTCCTCTTCATCTTCTTCTTCTTTGAAGCGTATGCACTAAAGAAAGAAGAAGTAGTAAATACAGACAAAGATGATGATGCTGATGCTGCTGCTGCTGCTGATGTATATTCTGCTTCTTTCTTCTTTGGCTACATCATTATCATCATCTCCTTTTTTTATTCTTAGATTCTTCTTCATTTTCCGCTTTTGCTGCTTCTGTGTATGCTACTGTTTCTTCTTATGATTCTTTTGCTTATTGCTCTGCGTCTTCTGCTTCTCTTTCTTCGTCGTCCACACGACCTGTTTCTTCTACTTCTGCTTCATTTTCCTCTGCTACTGCTTCTCTTCAGCTTCTGCTCCTTCTGATTTTTCTGCCGCTTTGCATTCTTCCTCTTCAGGTTATTCTTATCTTTCTTCTTATTTTTCAACATCATCGTCATCCTGATCTTCTTTATCATCATTATCACGATCATCATCATCATTATCTTCTTCTTCTTCTTCTTCTTCTTCTTCTTCTTCTTCTTCTTCTTCTTCTTCTTCTTCTTCTTCTTCTTCTTCTCTTCTGCTTCTTCTTCTGCTTCTGCTTCCGCTTCCGCCTCTGCTTCTGCTTCTGCTACTACTTCTGCATCTGCATCTGCTTATTCTGCTTCTATTTTTCTGCTACTTTTGCTTCTTTGTCTTCTTCTACTGCTTCGCTTCTGCTTCTTTCCCCCCTATTTCTTGTGCTACTTCGTCTTCTGCAGTTTATTGTCTGTCTTATTCTGATTTTTTCATCATCATCACTATCATCCTTATCGTAATTAATGTCTTCGTGTTTTTCTTCTTCTTCATTGTTTTCTTTTGCCTTTTATTCTTCTACTTTTTCATCATTTTAAACATCTTCTTTTTCATCTTCTTCTTCTTCTGTTTCTTCTCTTTTCTGTTTCTGCTTAATGGTTCATGCTTCTTCTTATTCTTTTCTTCTCCTTCTCCTTCTCCTTCTTCTTCTAATTCTTCTTCATCTTCTACTTCCTCTTCTTTTTCTTCTTGTTCCTCCTCATATTCTTCTTCTCTTCACCTTCGTCTTTTAAATCTTCTTTTCTTGTTTCGCTTCTGCTTTTTGAAGAGTATGCACTACACTAAGAAGAAGTAGTAAAAACAGACGAAGATGATGATGGTGATGATGATGATGATGATGTTGTTGATGATTTACATTCTTCTTTCTTTTTTATATTATTGAAACACCATGAGGTCCAGTTTTAGATTTACAATTTTTTGTACTTGGGTTTCGATTATACAATGATCAGATACCCATCCCTCCACCAGTGCCCATTTTCCATCACCATGGATAATATGCCCCCCACCCCCATCCTCCCATCACCCCTGCCTCTGTGGCAGGGCAATCCCTTGTGTTCTATCTCTCCTTGTGCGTGTTGTGGTCTGCAAAAGAGGAATTGAGTGGCAAACATGTTCAGTCCATAGTCTACTTATGACATCCATCTCCTCTCCTGGGAGGATCCTCCAAACACCCTTTATTTGGTGCTCCCTTCTCTATCTGAGCTGCCCTTTCCCCTAGAATGCCTGGCTCGCCTCGAAGCTATGGAGTAATCCTCCTGGTGCTGATCTCAGCTATTCTTGGGTATTAATCTCATATTTTGTTACATTATATCCCCCAGATGAATGCAATCTTTCTAAGTCTATCCCTCTCTTTCTGACTCATTTCGCTTAGCATGATACTATCCATATTGTACCACTTGTATGTATATTTCATGACTTCAACTTTTCTAACAGCTACATAGTACTCCATTGTGTAGATGTACCAACGTTTCTTTAACCAGTCATCTGTTCTTGGGCATTCAGGTTTCTTCCAGTTTCTGGCTATTGTAAAGAGCGCTGCAATGAACAAACAAGTGCAGATGTCACTTCAACTATACATTTTTGCCTCTCTGGGATATATTCCCAGGAGTGGTATTGCTGGGTCAAATGGGAGCTCAAATTCTAATTTTTTGAGAATCGTCCATACTGTTTTCCAGAAGGGCTGAATCAGTCGACATTCCCACCACCAGTGAAGGAGTGTCCCTTTCTCGCCACATCCACGCCAGCATCGGTTGCTTTTGTTCTTTGGAATGTGGACCAGTCTCTGAGGTGTGAGATGGTATCTCATTGTGGTTTCGATCTGCATCTCCCTGATGATTAATGGTGTAGAACATTTTCTCATGTTCTTTTTTGCCATTTGGATTTCTTCTTTGAGAAAGTTTCTGTTCATTTCATTGCCCCATTTTTGGATGGGGTTGGATGTTTTCTTCTCGTGGAGTATAACCAGTATTTTCTATATCCTCGACATCAACCCGTTGTCAGATGTGTATTCGGTGAATATCCTTTCCCATTCTGTAGACTGTCTTTGTATTTTGGTCACTGTTTCTTTCGAGGTACAGAAGCTTCTTAGTTTAAGATAGTCCCATTTATCTATCTCTGTTTTCACTTGCTCGGCCAGTGGCGTGGCATCTTCGAAGATACCATTAGTTTCAATGTCATGGAGGGTTTTGCCAACTTTATCTTCAATGTACCTTATAGTTTCTGGTCTGATGTTGAGGTCTTTAATCCATTTTGATCTTACCTTTGTACATGGTGTTAGGCAGAGTTCTGAGCCCATTATTTTGCATTTAGCCTTCCAGTGATGTCAGCACAATTTTTTAAATAGGCTTTCCTTACTCCACTTCACATTACTTGCACCTTTATCAAAGATTAGATGATCATATGATTGAGGGGATATGTCAGAATATTCAACCCTGTTCCATTGGTCTGCAGTTCTGCCTTTGTTCCAGTACCATGCTGTTTTAATTATTACTGCTTTGGAGTAGAGTTTGAAGTTTGGGAGGTGATTCTTCCCATTTTCGTTTTCCTAAGAATAGCTTTAGGTATTCATGGGGGCTTATTGTTCTATATAAATTTCAGAAGTGTTTGCTCCATTTCTTTGAAGAATGCCATGGATATCCTTATAGGGATTGCATTGAATTTATACAATGATTTCTGTAGTATTGCCATTTTGACCATGTTAAGTCTCCCTACCCATGAGCAGGGGATATCTTTCCATTTCCTCATGTCCTCTTTTATTTCCTGAAGTAGCGCTTTGTAGTTTTCTTTGTACAGGTCGTTTACTTCCTTAGTTAAGCTGATTCCTAGGTACTTGATTTTCTGGGGCACAATTGTGAACGGGATTGTTTTTTTCATGTTGCTTTCTTCTCTCTCACTGTTTGCGTATAGGAAAGCCATGGACTTTTGGGTATTGATTTTATAACCTGCAACTTTACTATACGAATCTATTGTTTCTAGGAGTTTTTTTGGTGGAAGTTATTGGGTTCTCTAACTAGAGTATCATATCATCTGCGAATAGTGAGAGCTTGATTTCTTCCTTTCCTACCTGAATGCCCTTAATATCTTTTTCCTGCCTAATCGCTATTGCAAGTACTTCCAGTACTATATTGAACAGCAGTGGAGAGAGTGGGCATCCCTGTCTCGTCCCTGATCTTAGAGGGAAGGCTCTCAGTTTTTCCCCATTGAGGATGATGCTTGCTGTAGGCTTGTGGTAGATGGATTTAATTATGTTGAGGAAGGTCCCCTCTATACCCATTTTGGCTAGGGTTTTCATCATAAAGGGGTGCTGGATCTTATCAAATGCTTTCTCTGCATCTATTGATATGATCATATGCTTTTTATCTTTTCTTTTGTTGATATGGTGGATTATGTTGATTGATTTCCGAATGTCAAACCATCCTAGCATCCCTGGGATGAATCCTACTTGGTCATGGTGTATGATCTTTTTGATGAGAAGTTGGATTCTATTTGCTAGTAGTTTGTTGAGGATCTTTGCATCTGTGTTCATCAGGGATATCGGCCTGTAATACTCTTTCTTTGTGGTATCTCTGCCTGCTTTTGGTATCAGTGTGATATTTGCTTCGTAGAAACTGTTCGGAAGTGTTTTTGATATTTCAATTTCGTGGAAAAGCTTAAAGAGCATTGGGAGTAAGTCCTCTTTAAAGATTTGGAAGAATTCACTAGTGAATCCATCCGGGCCAGGACTTTTGTGCTTGGGGAGACTTTTTATTACCATTTCAATTTCCTTGATGGTGATAGGTCTGTTCAGGTATTCCACGTCTTCTTGGTTCAGCCTTGGGAGTCTGTAGGAGTCTAGGAATTTATCCATTTCCTCGACGTTTTGATGTTCCGTGGCATAAAGCTTCTCAAAGTACTCCCTGAGGATCCTCTGAATTTCTGTGGATTCTGTTGTAATGACCCCTTTTCATTTCTGATTCGGTTTATTAGGGTTTTCTCTCTCCCTTTCTTTGTGAGTTTTGCTAGAGGCTTATCGATCTTGTTAATTTTCTCAAAGAACCAGCTTTTGGTTTCATTGATCTTTCGGATTGTTTTTTGGGTTTCCATCTCGTTAATCTCTGCTCTGAGTTTTATTATTTCCTTTCTCCTGTTCGGGTTGTGCTCCTTTTTTTGGTCCTTCTCCAAGCTCTTAAGCTGTGAGGTTAGGTTACTTATGTGTGCTCGCTCCTCCTTCCTGAGGAATGCTTGTAGAGCTATAAACTTTCCTCTTAACACAGCCTTTGCTGTGTCCCATACGTTTTGGTAACTCGTGCTCTCATTTTCATTCGTTTCTAGGAATCTTTTGATTTCCTCTTTGATTTCCTGTCTAATCCACTCGTTGTTCAATAGTGCACTGTTTAATTTCCAGGTGTTTGATTTAGTTTTCTGTTTTTGTGCGTGATTTACTTCTAATTTCAGCGCATTATGGTCTGAGAAGATTGTTGATAAAATCTCTACCTTCTTAATTTTATGGAGGCATGTTTTGTGGCTCAGCATGTGGTCTATCTTGGAGAATGTTCCATGTACGCTTGTGAAGAATGTGTATTCAGCTTTTTGTGGATGAAGTGTCCTGTATATATCTACTAAGTCCCTTTCTTCCATTGTTTCCCTCAAATGAAGTATGTCCTTGCTAAACTTGAGTCTGGTTGATCTATCAAGAGGTGACAAAGCAGTGTTGAAGTCTCCCACTAGTATTGTGTTGCTATTGATGTCTTTTTCCAAATCTATGAGCAGTTGTTTGAAGTACTTTGCTGGTCTCTCATTAGGTGCATATACATTTATTATTGTAAGTTCTTCCTGTTGTACAGATCCTTTGATCAATAAGAAATGGCCTTCACTGTCTCTTATGACCTTCCTCACTCTGAAATCGATGTGGTCTGATATTAGGATGGCTACCCCAGCTTTCGTATGGGAGCTGTTTGCCTGTAGGATTGTTTTCCAGCCTTTGACTCTGAGTCTGTGTTTGCTTTGACTATTGAGATGCGTTTCTTGCAGGCAGCAGAATGTTGGGTTCAATTTTCTAATCCATCCTGCCACTCTATGTCTTTTAATTGGTGCGTTTAGCCCATTGACATTGAGAGAGATTATTGTTATGGGATTTTGTCCCATTGTTCTGTTAAAATTTGGTGTATTTGAGGGGCCTTTCTTGCCTTAAAGTAGCCCATTTAGTTGTTCTTGTAACCATGGTTTTGAGTCTATGAAGTTCCTGAGCTGTTGTTTGTCTGTGAAACTGTGTGTTGTTCCTTCTATTATGAATGAGAGTCTTGCTGGGAAAAGTATTTTTGGGCAGGCATTTATTTCATTGTGTTTTTTTACTATGTCCCACCACTGTTTTCGGGCCATGAGGGTTTCATCAGAAAAATCAGCTGTGAATTTTAAGGATGCTCCTTTGTAAGAGATTTCTTTCTTCGATCTTGCTGCTTTCAGAATTTTGACTCTGTCTAAGGTTTTGGTCATTTTGATCAGAATGTGTCTTGGGGTATTTTTATTCGGATTTCTTCTAGCTGGTACCCTTCGGGCCTCCTGAATGTGGTCACAAGTTTTCTTCAGCTCTGGAAATGTTGTATCAATGATGTCTTTGACAGTTTCTTCTTCATCGAGGTTTTCTTCCTGTCCCTCTGGGACTCCAATAATTCTTATGTTACCCCTCTTGGCTTCATCACGATCTTCTCTTGCCATCTGTTCCCGAATTGTGAGTCTCTTTTCCATTTTCTGCTCTTTTCTGGAGAGTCTCTGAACTTCATCTTCGAGCTCACTGATTCTGTTTTCAGCCGCTCTTACTCTGCTGCTGAGGCCTTCCACTGAGCTTTTCAATTCGCCTACGAGATTTTTCAGATCTGACATTTCTGATTGCATTTTCCTCATTTATGCCTTCAGATCCTCTTGTCTTCTACTGGCATTGCTTTCCATTGTTTCTTTTAATTCCCTAAGTTTCCTAAGTAGCTCCCTTCTGAATTACTTGTCAGAGAGGTTGTCTAACACTACAGTACTGTTGGTGTCGTCTGGGCTAGACTCTTCAATATGAAAGTTTGGTGGGCTTTTGCGTTGCTTTACCATTGTGAGAGGTGTGTTTTAGTCCTTCACGTTCACTGTTACTATTCTGCTTGATATGCAGTGTGAGTTAAGATAGGCTTATGAGTTATTGGCTACTGTGTTTCTAGTGGCTGAGCTAAACTAGAGAAGTTTCCATCTAAGAAGGTAGCTTATGGTTCCTATGGCATATCTAGTGGGAAAATATTTCGCGGCCACATTAGCGGCCGCGGCTCCGGAAAGAGTCCCTGGCACTGGGCGAGGAGTTGGGAACGTCTCCTGTTTGGAATTGGAGCCGTTCAGCTTTGTTGCCCAGAGCTAGGCCTCTGTGCCCGTCCCACGCAGATCAGGGGTTGAAAGCCTGCTTTCTAGGGGCTGGTTCTAGCTGCGCATGCCCAGAGAGGGACCCAGGCCCTTGGGGGCGGGCTGTACCTGTTGGAATTTGAGCCGTTCAGCTTTGTTGCCCAGAGCTGGGCCTCTGTGCCCATCCCATGCAGATCAGGGGTTGAAAACCGGCTTTCTAGGGGCTGGTTCTAGCTGCGCATGCCCAGAGAGGGACCCAGGCCCTTGGGGGCGGGCTGTACCTGTTGGAATTGGAGCCGTTCAGCTTTGTTGCCCAGAGCTGGGCCTCTGTGCCAGTCCCACGCAGATCAGGTGTTGAAAACCGGCTTTCTAGGGGCTGGTTCTAGCTGCGCATGTCCAGAGAGGGACCCAGGCCCTTGGGGGCGGGCTGTTCCTGTTGGAATTGAAGCCGTTCAGCTTTGTTGCCCAGAGCTGGGCCTCTGTGCCCGTCCCTCGCAGATCAGGGGTTGAAAACCGGCTTTCTAGGGCTGGTTCTAGCTGCGCATGCCCAGAGAGGGACCCAGGCCCTTGGGGGCAGGCTGTACCTGTTGGAATTCCTGCTTCAATTTCTTGTGCTTTTGCTTCTCTCTAGCTTCTTCTCCTGCTGATTATTTGTTGCTTTTGCCTTTGCTTCTGATTCTTCTTATGATTCTTTTGCTCATTATTCTATTTATTCTGCTTCTTTCTTCTTCGGCTACAACATCTGTTTATTCTGCTACTTCTGCTTCAATTTCTTCTGCTTCTGCTTCTCTCGAGCTCCTGATCCTGCTTATTTTTCTGCTGCTTTGTCTTCTTCGTCTTCTACTGATTCTTGTCTTTCTTCTTCTTTTTTCATAATCACCGTCATCATCATCATCAAGATCATCATCAACTTCTTCTTCTTCAACTTTTCTTCGTTTGCTGTGCTTCTGTTTTTCTTCGCTTTTCTGTTTAAGCTTAATGCTTTCTTCTTCTTCTTCTTCTTTTATTATCTTTATTATCTTTATTAATCTGATTTTTCATTATCATCATCATTATCATCATCATCTTCATCTGTTTTTTCTACTTCTTTGTCTTCTACTTTCTACTCTTCTTCTTCATTATCATTTCTTCTTCTTCATTTTCTTCTTCTTCATTTTCTTCTTCTTCTTTTTCTTCTCCTTTCTCTCTTTTCTCTCCTTCTCCTTCTACTTCTTCTACTATTACTACTTCTTCTTCATTTTCTTCTCTTTCTTCTTCTTCTTCTTCTACTTTTGTTTCTTCATTTCTTTGTGTGCTGTGCTTTTGCTTTTGTTTCCTCGCTTTTCTGTTTCTGCTTAATGCTTTCTTCTTCTGCTTCTTCTGCTTCTTCGTCTTCTTCATCTTCTTCTACTTCTTCTTTTCTTCATCTACTTCTTCTTTTGCTTCTTCTTCTTCTACCTCTGCTTCTACTACTACTTTTTCTCCTGCTTCTTCTCTTTCTATTTTTCTTCTATTTCTTGCCTTCAGCTTCTGTTCCCTCTGCTCTTCTGCTACTTTGTATTCCGCCATTTCTAATATTTCTTATTCTGATTTTTCATCATCATCATCATCATCTTCTTCTTTTTCTGTTTTTTCACTGCTTCTTTGTCTTCTTCCTTCTCTTCTTCATTATTCATTATCCTTTTGTTCTTCTTTCTTCTTCTTCTTCTTCTTCTTCTTCTTCTTCTTCTTCTTCTTCTACTTCTTCTTCTTCTTCTTCTTCTTCTACTACTACTACTACTACTACTTCTTCTTCTTCTTCTTCTTCTTCTTCTTCTTCTTCTTTATAGTCTTCTACTCCTTGTCTTTAACTTATCCTTATCCTTCACTTTCTGCTCTCCTTCTTTTCCTTCTCTTGGTCCTTCTCCTCCTCTTCCTCATCTTCTTTCTCCTCCTCCTTCTCTTCCTCCTTTTCCTCCTGTTACTCCTCCTCCTTCTCTCTTCTACTCCTTCATCATCATCATTTTCTTTTTTATTATTCTTATTTTCTTCTTCAGCTTCTGCTTTTGCTGCTTATGTGTATGCTTCTGATTCTTCTTATGATTCTTTTGCTTATTGCTCTGCATCTTCTGCTTCTCTTTCTTCATGTCTACAGATCTGTTTATTCTTCTAGTTCTGCTTCAATTTCCTCTGTTACTGCTTCTCTTCAGCTTCTGCTCCTGCTGATTTTTCTGCCGCTTTGCAATTCTTTCCTCTTCTGCTTATTCTTCTCTTTCTTCTTATTTTTCAACATCATCCTCATCATCATCTTCTTCATCATCATTATCACAATCATCATTATCTCCTCCTCCTCCTCTTCCTCCTCCTCCTCCTCCTCTTCTCTTCTTCTTCTTCTTCTTCTTCTTCTTCTTCTTCTTCTTCTTCTTCTTCTTCTTCTTCTTCTTCTACTACTACTACTACTACTACTGCTACAACTTCTGCTTCTTTACCTTCTTTTTCTTCTACTACTTCTGTTTTTTAGTCTTCTTATACTGCTTCTCTTCAGCTTCTGTTCCCCCTGCTTCTTCTGCTACTTTGTCTTCTGCATTTTATTATCTTTCTTATTCTGATTTTTCATCATCATCACCATCATCATCATCATTATCATCATCATCATCTTTGTCTGTTTCTTCTTCTTCTTTGTCTTCTGCTTCTTCTTCATGATCATTTTTTTAATTTTAATTTTTTAAATTTTTTATAAGTGAATCACCATGAAGTACAGTTATAGACTTACAAATTTTTGTGCTTGGGTTTCAGTTATACAATGATCAAGTACCCATCCCTCCACCAGTGCCGATCCTCCACCACCATGGGTCCCAGCATCCCCCCCACCCCTCACCCCATCCCCGTCTCACCCTGCATCTGTGGCAGGGTATTCCCCCTTGTTCTCTCTCTCTCTTCTTTTGGGTACTGTGTTTTGCAAGAGAGGCATTGAGTGCCAATCATGTTTTGTCTATAGACTACTTTTAGCATGCTTTTCTCACCCTGAGAGGGTCCTCTCAACACACTTTATTTGGTGCTCTCTTCTCTATCTGAGCTTCCTTTTCCCCTAGCACACGTGGCTGGCCTTCAAGTCATGGAGCAAAATTCCTGGTACTAATCTCAGCCATTCCTGGGTGTAGTCTCCCTTTATGTTGCTTTATGTTCCCCAGATGAATGCAATCTTTCTGTGTCTATCCCGCTTTTTCTGACTCATTTCGCTTAACATGATACTTTCCATGTAGTACCACTTGTATGTAAATTTCATGACTTCGTCT
>NW_026606115.1:30495000-30505000 GCF_029834395.1 Sorex fumeus
CCTACAATTCTTCTTCTTATTTTTCGTCGTTATCATCATCATTCTCTTTTTTTCTTTTGTCTCATTTTTCTTCATCTTCTTCGTCGTCAACAGATTCTTCTTATTATTATTGTTTTTCCCACTTTTCTTTGCCTTCTTCGGCATTTTATGCTTTTCATCATCATCATCATCATCATCATCATCTTCTTCTTCTTCTTCTTCTTCTTCTTTTTCTTCTTCTTCTTCTTCTTCTTCTTCTACATCTTCCTCTGCTTCACCTTCTTCTTCTTCTACCAATTCTTCTTTTTCTTTATCATCTTCATCTTTTTCTCCTTCTAGTTATCTTCTCCTACTCAATCAGGTTCTATTCTCCTTCTCCTTCTTCTTTTCCTCCTCCTCTAACTCCTCCTTCTCCACTTTCTCCTCCTCCTCCTCGTCCTCCTCCTCCTTCTTCTTCTACTTCTTCTTCTTCTCCTTCTCCATCTTCTTCTTCTCCATCTTCTTCTTCTTCTTCTTCTTCTTCTTCTTCTTCTTCTTCTTTTACATACTCTTCTTCTTTATCATCTTCCTCATTTTATCCTTCTAGTTATCTTCTCCTACTCAGTCATGTTCTATTCTCCTTCTCCTCCTTCTTTTCCTCCTTCTCTAACTCCTCCTCCTCCACCTTATTGTCCTCCTCGTCCTCCTCCTTTTTCTTCCTCTTCATATTCCTCTTCCTCTTCTTCTTCTTCTTCTTCATCTTCTTCTTCTTCCTCTTTTTCTTCTTCTTCTTCTTCTTCTTCTTCTTCTTCTTCTTCTTCTTCTTCTTCTTCTTCTTCTTCTTCTTCTTCCTCTACTTCTTCTCATTCTTCGTCTTCCACTTTTGCTTCTGCTTTTGCTTCTTTTCTTTCTTTTTCTTTTATTATTATCTCCTGCTATTTCTGCTTCTTTTCTTCTTCTTCTGCTTTGATGCACCTATTGTTCCCGCTGCTTCTTCTACTACTTCGTCTTCTGCTGTTTTTCTCTTTCTACTTATGATTTTTCATCATCATAGTCATTATCTTCTTGGTCTCCTTCTTCTTTTCCTTCTTCTTCTTCTCCTTCTTCTTCTTCTTCTTCTTCTTCTTCTTCTTCTTCTTCTCCTTCTTCTTCTTTTTTCTTCCTCTTCCTCTTCCTCTTCCTCGTCTTCTTCTTCTTCTTCTTCTTCTTCTTCTTCTTCTTCTTCTTCTTCTTCTTCTTCTTCTTCTTCTTCTCCTTCTTCTTCTTCTTCTTCTTCTTCTTCTTCTTCTTCTTCTTCTTCTTCTTCTTCTTCTTCTTCTTCTTCTTCTCTTTCTTCTTCATCTGCTCTTCCTTCTTCGTCTTCCACTTTTCGTCTGCTTCTGTTTCTAGTCTTACTTTTTCTTTTATTATTATCTCCTGCTATTTCTGCTTCTTTTCTTCTTCTACTGCTTTGATGCAGATACTGTTCCCGCTGCTTCTACTGATATGTCGTCTTCTGCTGTTTCTACTCTTTCTCCTTATGATTTTTCATCATCATCCTCATAATCTTCTTGGTCTCCTTCTTCTTCTTCTTCTTCCTCTTCCTCGTCCTCTTCCTCTTTTTTTCTTCTTCTTTCTCTTCATCTTCATCTTCATCATCATCTTCTTCTTCTTCTTCTTTTTCTTCCTCTTCCTCGTCTTCTTCTTCTTCTTCTTCTTCTTCTTCTTCTTCTTCTTCTTCTTCTTCTTCTTCTTCTTCTTCTTCTTCTTCTTCCTCTACTTCTTCTTCTTCCTCTTCTTCTGCTTCTTCTTCTTCTCCCTATCCCTCTTTTATTTTTTCTTCTTCTTCTTATTCTCCTTCTTCTCCTTCTTCGCCTACCACTTTTGCTTCTGCTTCTGCTTCTTGTCTTACCTTTTCTTTTTTAATTATCTCCTGCAATTTCTGCTTCTTTTCTTCTTCTGCTTTGATGCAGCTACTGTTCCCGCTGCTTCTTCTCCTACTTTTTCTTCTGCAGTTTCTTCTCTTACTACTTCTGATTTTTCATCATGATCGTCTTAATCTTCTTGGTGTCCTTCTTCTTCTTTTCTTCTTCTTCTTCTTCTTCTTCTTCTTCTTCTTCTTCTTCTTCTTCTTCTTCTTCTTGTACTACTTTTCAGCTTCTGTCATGCTGGGTCTCTATTGCTTCGCTTTTTTCTCCTTATTCTGATGCGTCCAATTCTTCTTCTTATTTTTCGTCGTTATCATCATCATTCTCTTCTTTTCTTTTTTCTCATTTTTCTTCATCTTCTTCGTCCTCAACAGATTCTTCTTCTTCTTATTTTTTTCCCACTTTTCTTTGCCTTCTTCGGTATTTTATGCTTTTCTTCATCATCATCATCATCATCATCTTCTTCTTCTTCTTCTTCTTCTTCTTCTTCTCCTTCTTCTTTTTCTTCTCCTTCTACTTCTTCTTCTTCTACCTATTCTTCTTTTTCTTTATCATCTTCCTCTTTTTCTACTTCTATTTATCTTCTCCTACTCAGTCATGTTCTATTCTCCTTCTCCTCCTTCTTTTCCTCTTTCTCTAACTCCTCCTCCTCCACTTTCTCCTCCTCCTCCTCGTCCTCCTCCTTCTTTTTCTTCCTCTTACTCTTTCTCTTCTTCTTCTTCATCATCTTCTTCTTCTTCCTCTTGTTGTTGTTGTGGTTGTTGTTGTTGTTGTTGTTGTTGTTGTTCTTCTTCTTCTTCTTCTTCTTCTTCTTCTTCTTCTTCTTCTTCTTCTTCTGCTTCTTCTTCTTCTACTTCTTCTCCTTCTTCCTCTTCCACTTTTGCTTCTGCTTCTGCTTCTTTTCTTACTTTTTCTTTTATTATTATCTCCTGCTATTTCTGCTTCTTTTCTTTTTCTACTGCTTTGATGCACGTGCTGTTCCCGCTGCTTCTTCTGCTACTTCGTCTTCTGCTGTTTTTCTCTTTCTCCTTATGAGTTTTCATCATCATAGTCATATTCTTCTTGGTCTCCTTCCTTCTTCTTCTTCATCTTTTTCTTCTTCTTCTTCTTCTTCTTCTTCTTCTTCTTCTTTTTCTTCTTCATCTACTTTTCCTTCTTCGTCTTCCACTTGTCTTCTGCTTCTGTTTCTAGTCTTACTTTTTCTTTACTTTACTTTTTTACTTTTCTTTACTTTTTTCACGAGTGGCTTGGAAAGGAAACCAAAGAGGAAATCAAAAGATTCCTAGAATCGAATGAAAATGAGGACACGAGTTACCAAAACTTATGGGACACAGAAAAGCTGTCTTAAGAGGAAAGTTTATAGCTCTACAAGCATTCATCAGAAAGGAGGAGCGAGCCCACATAAATAAACTAACCTCACAGCTTAAGAGCTTGGAGAAGGACCAACAAAAGGAGCACAACCCGAGCAGGAGGAAGGAAATAATTAAACTCAGAGCAGAAATTAACGAGATGGAAAACCCAAAAAACAATCCGAAAGATCAATGAAACCAAGAGCTGGTTCTTTGAGAAAATTAACAAGTTCGATAAGCCTCTAGCAAAACTCACAAAGAAGGGGAGAGAGAAAACCCTAATAAACAGAATCAGAAATGAAAAGGGGGTCATCACAACAGAAACTACAGAAATTCAAAGGATCCTCAGGGAGTACTTTGAGAAGCTTAATGCCAAGGAACATCAAAACCTCGAGGAAATGGATAAATTCCCAGACTCCTACAGACTCCCAAGGCTGAACCAAGAAGACCTGGAATACCTGAACAGACCTATCACCATCAAGGAAATTGAAATGGTAATATTAAAGTCTCCCCAAGCACAAAAGTCCTGGCCCGGATGGATTCACTAGTGAATTCTTCCAAATCTTTAAAGAAGACTTGCTCCCAATCCTCTTTAAGCTTTTCCACGAAATTGAAATATCAAAAACACTTCCGAACAGTTTCTACGAAGCAAATATCACACTGATACCAAAAGCAGACAGAGATACCACAAAGAAAGAGAATTACAGGCCGATATCCCTGATGAACACAGATGCAAAGATCCTCAACAAACTACTAGCAAATAGAATCCAACTACTCATCAAAAAGATCATACACCATGACCAAGTAGGATTCATCCCAGGGATGCAAGGATGGTTCAACATTCGGAAATCAATCAACATAATCCACCATATCAACAAAAGAAAAGATAAAAAGCATATGATTATATCAATAGATGCAGAGAAAGCATTTGACAAGGTCCAACACCCCTTTATGATGAAAACCCTAGCCAAAATGGGTATAGAGGGGACTTTCCTCAACATACTTCTTCTTCTTCTTCTTCTACTTCTTCGCCTTTTACTTCTTCTTCTCCTTCTTCTTCTTCTTCTTCTTCTTCCTTCTTCTTCTTCTTCTTCTTCTTCTTCTTCTTCTTCTTCTTCTTCTTTTCCTTCTCTTCCTCCTTCTTCATCTACTTATACGTCTTTTTTCTCTTTCATCTTCATCTTCTTTTCCTTCTAAATATCATCTCCTACTCCATCACATTCTATTCTCCTTCTCTTTCTTTGCCTACTTGTCCATCTCCTCCTCCTCCACATCACTTTTCTTCTCCCTCTTCCACTTCTTTTTCGTCTTCTTCTGCTTCCTCTTCCTCTTCCACTTCCTCCTCTTCTTCTTCTTCATTTCTTCTTCTTCTTCTCCATCTTCTTCTTCTTCATCTTCTTCTTCTTTTCCTAATTTTTCTTTTTCTCCTTCTCCTCCTCCTACTTGATCTACTTATTGTTCTTTTTCTTATTCATCTTCATTTTCTTCTCCTTCTAGTTATCTTCTCCAACTGCATCATGTTCTTTTCTCCTTCTCCTCTTTCTTTTCCTTCTTTTCCAACCTCTCCCCTCCACAACCGCCTCCTCCTCCTTCTACCTCTTCCTCTTCCTCTGCTTCTTCTCCTTCTTCTTCTTCTTCTGCTTCTTCTTCCTCTTTCTCTTCTTCTTCTTCTTCTTCTTCTTCTTCTTCTTCTTCTTCTCCTTCTTCTTCTTCCTCTTTTGTTTCTGCTTTTGCCTCTTGTCTTTGTTTTCCTTTTATTATTATCTACTGCTATTTCTGCTTCTTTTTTTTCTTCTACTGCTTTGCTGAAGCTACTATTCCTACTGCTTCTTCTGCTCGTTCGGCTTCTGCTGTTTATTCTCTTTCTACTTTGATTTTTCAGCGTCTTTCTTCTTCTTCTTCTTCTTCTTCTTCTTCTTCTTCTTCTTCTTCTTCTTCTTCTTCTTCTTCTTCTATTTCTTCTTCTTCTACTTCTTCTCCTTCTCCTCCTCCTCCTTCTTCTACCTTTTCTCCTTTTTCTTTTTCATCTTCATGTTCTTCTCCTTCTAGTTATATTCCCCTATTCCATCAGGTTCTATTTCTCTTTCTCCTCTTTCTTTTTCTTCTTCTCCATCTCCTCCTCCTCAAACCTTTCCTCCTCCTCCTCCTCTTTCTTCTTCCTCTTCCTCTTCCTCTTTTTCTTCTTCTTCTTCTTCTTCTTCTTCTTCTTCTTCTTCTTCTTCTTCTTCTTCTTCTTCTTCTTCTTCTTCTTCTTATGCTTCTTCTTCTTATGCTTCTTCTTCCTCTCCCTCTCTTTCTTCTTCTTCCTCTCCTTCTTCCTCTTCTTCTTCTTCATCTTCTTCTCCTTTTTTCTTCTTCTTCTTCTTCTTCTTGTTCTTCTTCTTCTTCTTCTTCTTCTTCTTCTTCTTCTTCTTCTTCTTCTTCTTCTTCTCCTTCTTCTTCGTCTTCTTCTTCTTCTTCGTCTTCTTCTTCTTCTTCTTCTTCTCCTTTTTCCTCTTCCACTTTTGCTTTTGCTTCTGCTTCTTGTCTTACTTTTTCTTTTATTATTATCTCCTGCTATTTCTGCTTCTTTTCTTCTTCTACTGCTTTCATGCAGCTATTGTTCCCGATGCTTCTTCTCCTACTTTGTCTTCTGCTGTTTCTTCTCTTTCTACTTCTGATTTTTCATCATGATCGTCATAATCGTCTTGCTCTGCTTCTTCTTCCTCTTCTTCTTCTTCTTCTTCTTCTTCTTCTTCTTCTTCTACTTCTACTTCTTCTTCTTCTTCTTCTTCTTCTTCTTCTTCTTCTTCTTCTTCTTCTTCTTCTTCTTCTTCTTCTTCTTCTTCTTCTTTTTCTCCTTCTTCTTGTACTACTTTTCAGCTTCTGTTCATGCTGGATCTCTCTTGCTTCACGTTTTTCTTCTTCTTCTTCCAATACTTCTTCTTATTTTTAGTCGTTATCATCATAATTCTCTTCTTTTCTTTTTTCATATTATTCTTCATCTTCTTCATCCTCAACCGATTCCTCTTATTATTATTGTTTTTCCCACGTTTCTTTGCCTTCTTCTGCATTTTATGCTTTTCATCATCATCATCATCCTCATCATCATCATCATCATCATCTTCTTCTTCTTCTTCATCTTCTTCATCATCATCTTCTACTTCTTTTTCTTCTTCTTTCTCTTCTTCTTCTTCTTCTTCTTCATCTTCTTCTACTTCTTCATCTGCTTCTCCTTCTTCTTCTACCTATTGTACTTTTTCTTTATCATCTTCATCTATTTCTCCTTCTAGTTATCTTCTCGTACTCCATTAGGTTCTATTTCCCTTCTCCTCCTTCTTTTCCTCCTTGTCTATCTCCTGCTCCTCCACATTCTCCTCCTCCTCCTCCTCCTCCTCCTTCTTCTTCTTCTTCCACTTCTTTTTCTTCTTGTGCTTCCTCTTCCTCTTTTCTATCCTCTTCTTCTTCGTCTTCTTCTTCTGCTTCCTCTTCCTCTTCCTCTTCATCCTCTTCTTCTTCTTCATTTCTTCTTCTCTTCTCCATCTTCTTCTTCTTCTTCTTCTTCTTCTTCTTCTTCTTCTTCTTCTTCTTCTTCTTCTCCTTATTTTTCTTTTTCTCCTTCTCCTCCTCATACTTCATCTACTTATTTTTCTTTTTCGTATTCATCTTCAACTTCGTCTCCTTCTAGTTATCTTCTCCAACTCCATCATGTTCTTTTCTCCTTCTCCTCTTTCCTTTCCTTCTTTTCCATCCTCTCCCCCTCCACTACCTCCTCCTCCTCCTTCTACCTCTTCCTCTTCCTCTTCTTCTCCTTCTTCTTCTTCTTCTTCTTCTTCTTCTTCTTCTTCTTCTTCTTCTTCTTCTTCTTCTTCTTCTTCTTCTTCTCCGTCTTCTTCTTCTTCTCCTTCTTCTTCTTCCTCTTTTGTTTCTGTTTCTGCTTCTTGTCTTAGTTTTCCTTTTATTATTATCTACATCTATTTCTGCTTCTTTTTTTTCTTCTACTGCTTTGCTGCAGCTACTATTCCTGCTGCTTCTTCTGCTCCTTCGGCTTCTGCTGTTCATTCTCTTTCTACTTTTGATTTTTCAGCGTCTCTTCTTCTTCTTCTTCTTCTTCTTCTTCTTCTTCTTCTTCTTCTTCTTCTTCTTCTTCTTCTTCTTCTTCTTCTTCTTCTTCTTCTTCTTCTTCGTCTTCTTCTTCTTCTCCTTCTCCTTGTTATGCTTCTGCTTCTACTTTAGCTTCTTCTTCCTCTTCCTCTTTCTTCTTCTTGTTCTTCTTCTTGTTCTTATGCTTCTCCTTCTTCTTCTTCCTCTTCTGCTTCTCCCTTCTGCTTCTGATTCTTCTCTTTTTATTGTGTTTTTATTTTCTCCTTTTATTTTTGCGTCTCTTCTTCTTCTACTGCTTTGATGCAGTTACTGTTCCTGCTACTTCTTCTGCTACTTCGTCCTCTGCTATTTCTTCTCTTTCTTCCTCTGATTTTTCTTCATCATCGTCATATTCTTCTTCTCCGTCCTCTTCTTCTTCTTCTTCTTCTTCTTCTTCTTCTTCTTTTCTTCTACTTTTCTTATTTTTTCTTCATATTGGTCTTCTTCTAATATTCTTCTCTTACTTCATCTCATTCTCTTCCCCTTCTCCTCTCTTTCTTTTCTTCCTTCTCCATCTCTTCCTCCTCCTCCTCTTCTTCTTCTTCTGCTTCTTCTTCCTCTCCCTCTTCCTCTTCCTCTTCTTCTTCTTTTTATTTTTCTTCTTCTTCTTCTTCTTCTTCTTCTTCTTCTTCTTCTTCTTCTTCTTCTTCTTCTTCTCCTTCTTCTTCTTCCTCTTTTGTTTCTGCTTTTGCCTCTTGTCTTTGTTTTCCTTTTATTATTATCTACTGCTATTTCTGCTTCTTTTTTTTCTTCTACTGCTTTGCTGAAGCTACTATTCTACTGCTTCTTCTGCTCGTTCGGCTTCTGCTGTTTATTCTCTTTCTACTTTTGATTTTTCAGCGTCTTTCTTCTTCTTCTTCTTCTTCTTCTTCTTCTTCTTCTTCTTCTTCTTCTTCTTCTTCTTCTTCTTCTTCTTCTATTTCTTCTTCTTCTACTTCTTCTCCTTCTCCTCCTCCTCCTTCTTCTACCTTTTCTCCTTTTTCTTTTTCATCTTCATGTTCTTCTCCTTCTAGTTATATTCCCCTATTCCATCAGGTTCTATTTCTCTTTCTCCTCTTTCTTTTCCTTCTTCTCCATCTCCTCCTCCTCAAACCTTTCCTCCTCCTCCTCCTCTTTCTTCTTCCTCTTCCTCTTCCTCTTTTTCTTCTTCTTCTTCTTCTTCTTCTTCTTATGCTTCTTCTTCCTCTCCCTCTCTTTCTTCTTCTTCCTCTCCTTCTTCCTCTTCTTCTTCTTCATCTTCTTCTCCTTTTTCTTTTCTTCTTCTTGTTCTTCTTCTTTTTCTTCTTCTTCTTCTTCTTCTTCTTCTTCTTCTTCTTCTCCTTCTTCTTCGTCTTCTTCTTCTTCTTCTTCTTCTTCTTCTTCTTCTCCTTTTTCCTCTTCCACTTTTGCTTTTGCTTCTGCTTCTTGTCTTACTTTTTCTTTTATTATTATCTCCTGCTATTTCTGCTTCTTTTCTTCTTCTACTGCTTTCATGCAGCTATTGTTCCCGATGCTTTTTCTCCTACTTTGTCTACTGCTGTTTCTTCTCTTTCTACTTCTGATTTTTCATCATGATCGTCATAATCGTCTTGCTCTGCTTCTTCTTCCTCTTCTTCTTCTTCTTCTTCTTCTTCTTCTTCTTCTTCTTCTTCTTCTTCTACTTCTACTTCTTCTTCTTCTTCTTCTTCTTCTTCTTCTTCTTCTTCTTCTTCTTTTTCTCCTTCTTCTTGTACTACTTTTCAGCTTCAGTTCATGCTGGATCTCTCTTGCTTCACGTTTTTCTTCTTCTTCTTCTTCCAATACTTCTTCTTATTTTTAGTCGTTATCATCATAATTCTCTTCTTTTCTTTTTTCATATTATTCTTCATCTTCTTCATCCTCAACAGATTCCTCTTATTATTATTGTTTTTCCCACGTTTCTTTGCCTTCTTCTGCATTTTGTGCTTTTCATCATCATCATCATCCTCATCATCATCATCGTCATCTTCTTCTTCTTCTTCATCTTCTTCATCATCATCTTCTACTTCTTTTTCTTCTTCTTTCTCTTCTTCTTCTTCTTCTTCTTCATCTTCTTCTACTTCTTCATCTGCTTCTCCTTCTTCTTCTACCTATTGTACTTTTTCTTATCATCTTCATCTATTTCTCCTTCTAGTTATCTTCTCGTACTCCATTAGGTTCTATTTCCCTTCTCCTCCTTCTTTTCCTCCTTGTCTATCTCCTGCTCCTCCACATTCTCCTCCTCCTCCTCCTCCTCCTCCTTCTTCTTCTTCTTCCACTTCTTTTTCTTCTTGTGCTTCCTCTTCCTCTTTTCTATCCTCTTCTTCTTCGTCTTCTTCTTCTGCTTCCTCTTCCTCTTCCTCTTCATCCTCTTCTTCTTCATTTCTTCTTCTTCTTCTCCATCTTCTTCTTCTTCTTCTTCTTCTTCTTCTTCTTCTTCTTCTTCTTCTTCTTCTTCTTCTTCTTCTTCTTCTTCTCCTTATTTTTCTTTTTCTCCTTCTCCTCCTCATACTTCATCTACTTATTTTTTCTTTTTCGTATTCATCTTCAACTTCGTCTCCTTCTAGTTATCTTCTCCAACTCCATCATTGTTCTTTTCTCCTTCTCCTCTTTCCTTTCCTTCTTTTCCATCCTCTCCCCCTCCACTACCTCCTCCTCCTCCTTCTACCTCTTCCTCTTCCTCTTCTT
>NW_026606115.1:30510000-30512500 GCF_029834395.1 Sorex fumeus
TGCGTCTTCCACTTATGCTTCTGCTCCTGCTTCTTGTCTTGCTTTTACTTTTATTATTATCTCCTGATCTTTCTGCTTCTTTTCTTCTTCTACTGCTTTGATGAAGCTACTTTTCCCACCGCTTCTTCTGCTACGTCGTCTTCTGCTGTTTCTTCTCTTTCTCCTTATGATTTTTCATCATCGTCGACATAATGTTCTTGGTCTCCTCTTCTTTTTCTTCTTCTTCCTCAACTTCTTCTTCGTCTTCTACTTTTTCTACTTCTGCATCTCCTTCTTCTTTTTCTACTTTTTCTTCTTCTTCTTCTTCTTCTTCTTCTTCTTCTTCTTCTTCTTCTTCTTCTTCTTCTTCTTCTTCTTCTTCTTCTTCTCTTTCTCCTCCTCCTTCTTCATCTACTTATTCTTCTTTTTCATCTTCATCTTCTTCTCGTTCTAGTTATCTTCTCCTATTCCATCATGTTATATTCTCCTTCTCCTCTTTCTTTTCCTTCTTCTCCATCTCCTCTTTTTCAACCACCTTCTCCTCCTCCTCCTCCTCTTCCTCCTCCTTCTTCTACCTTTTCCTCTTCTTTTTCTTCTTCTTGTTGTTGTTCTTCTTTTCTTCTTCTTCCCCTTCCTCTTCTTCTTTTTCTTCTACTTCTTCTCCTTCTTTTTCTTCCTCTTTTGTTTCTCCTTCTGCTTCTGACTCTTGTCTTACTTTTTCTTTTATTATTATCTCCTGGTATTTCTGCTTATTTTGTTCTTCTACTGCTTCGATGCAGCTACTGTTCCCGCTGCTTGTTCTGCTCCTCCCTGTTCTGCTGTTTCTTCACTTTCTTGTGATTTTTCATCATCATCGTCAGCTTCTTGGTCTCCTACTTCTTCTCTCCTTTTTCTCCTCCTACGTCTTCTTGTACTTCTTCTTTTTTTCTTTATGTTCACCTTCTCCTTCTATTTATATTATCCTACTCCATCACGTTCTATTCTCCTTCTCCTCTTTTTCTTTTCCTACTTCTCCATCTCCTCCTCCTCTACTTCCACCTCCTCCTCCTCCTTCTTCTTATTCTTCTCTTCCTCTTCCCTTCTTCTTCTTCTTCTTCTTCTTCTTCTTCTTCTTCTTCTTCTTCTTCTTCTCCTCCTCCTCCTCCTCCTTTTCCTTCTTCTGCTTCTGCCTTGCTTCTTCTTCTTCTTCCTCTTCCTCTTCCTCTTCCTCTTCCTATTCTTCTTCTTCTTCTTCTTCGTCTTCTTCTCCTTCTCCTCATCCTTCTTATTCTACCTATTCTTCTTTTTCTTTCTTACCTTCATCTTTCCTCCTTCTAGTTATCTTCTTCTACTCCATCACTTTCTATTCTCCTTCAGCTTTTCCTTTTCCTCCTTCTCCTTCTCCATCCCCTCCTCCTCCTCTTCCTTCTTCTTCTTCTCCCTCTTCCTCTTCCTCTTCTTCTTCATCATCTTCTTCTTTTCCTTCTCCTCCTCCTTCTTCATCTACCTATTCTTTTTTTCTTTCATACCTTCATCTTTTTGTCCTTCTAGTTACCTTCTTCTACTCCATCAATGTCTATTCTACTTTTCTTTCCTTTCCTTTTTCTCTTTCCTTTCCTTTCCTTTTTCTCCATCTCCTCCTCCTCCACCTAATCCTCCTCCTTCTTCCTTTTCCTCTTCTTTTTCTTCTTCTTCCTCTCCCTCTCCCTCTTCTTCTTCTTCTTCTTCTTCTTCTTCTTCTTCTTCTTCTTCTTCTTCTACTTCTTCTTCTTCTTCTTCTTCTTCTTCTTCTTCTTCTTCTTCTTCTTCTTCTTCTTCTTCTTCTTCTTCTTCTTCTTCTTCTCTGTCTTCGTTTTCCACTTTTGCTTCTCCTTCTGCTTCTTGTCTTACTTTTTCTTTTATTATTATCTCCTGCTATTTCTGCTGTTCCCGCTGCTTGTTCTCCTACTTCGTCTTTTGCTGTTTCTTCTCTTTCTACTTCTGATTTTTCATCATGATCGTCATAATCTTCTTGGACACCTTCTTCTTCTTCTTCTTCTTCTTCTTCTTCTTCTTCTTCTTCTTCTTCTTCTTCTTCTTGTTCTTCTTTTTCTTTTTCTTCTTCTTCTACTTTTTTCTTCTGCTACTCCTCCTTCTCCTTCTCCTCCTTCTTCTTCTTCTTTTTCTTCTTCTTCTTCTTCTTCTTCTTCTTCTTCTCCTTATTTTCTTCTTCTTATTCTTATTCTTTTCCTTCTCTTCCTCCTTCTTCATCTACTTATACTTCTTTTTCTTTTTCATCTTCATCTTCTTATGCTTCTAATTTTCCTCTACTACTACGTCACATTCTATTCTCCTTCTCCTCTTTCTTTTCCTACTTCTCCATCTCCTCTCCTCCACATCCTTCTTTTCTCCCTCTTCCTCTTCTTCTTCGTCTTCTTCTGCTTCCTCTTCCTTTTCTTCTTCTTCTTCTTCTTCTTCTTCTTCTTCTTCTTCTTCTTCTTCTTCTTCTTCTTCTTCTTCTTCTTCTTCTTCTTCTTCTTCTTCTCCTTATTCTTCTCCTTCT
>NW_026606115.1:30517500-30520000 GCF_029834395.1 Sorex fumeus
TCTCTTACTCAGTCCTGTTCTATTCTCCTCCTCCATCTTTTCCTCCATCTCTAACTCCTCCTCCTTCACCTTCTCCTCCTCCTCGTCCTCCTCCTTCTTTTCTTCCTATTCAACTTTCAACTTCCTCTTCTTTTCTTCTTCCTCTTCTTCTTCTTCTTCTTCTTCTTCTTCTTCTTCTTCTTCTTCTTCTTCTTCTTCTTCTTCTTCTTCTACTTCTTCTTCTACTCCTATTTCGTCTTCCACTTTTCCTTCTGCTTCTGCTTCTTTTCTTACTTTTTCTTTTATCATTATCTCCTGGTATTTCTGCTTCTTTTCTTCTTCTACTGCTTTGATGCACCTACTTTTCCCGCTACTTCTTCTCCCACTTCGTCTTTTGCTGTTTTTCTCTTTCTACTTATGATTTTTCATCATCATAGTCATAATCTTCTTGGTATCCTTCTTAGTCTTCTTCTTTTTCTTCTTCTTCTTCTTCTTCTTCTTCTTCTTCTTCTTCTTCTTCTTCTTCTTCTTCTTCTTCTTCTTTTTCTTCTTCTTCCTCTTCTTCTTCTTCGCCTTCTTCTTCTTCTGCTTCACCGTCTCCTTCTCCTTCTCCTTCCTTTACTCCTCCTCCTCCTCCTTCTTGTTCTTCTTCTTTTTCTTCTTCATCTGCTTTTCCTTCTTCGTCTTCCCTTTTCTTCTCCTTCTGTTTCTAGTCTTACTTTTTCTTTTATTAGTATCTCCTGCTATTTCTGCTTCTTTTCTTCTTCTACTACTTTTTTGCAGCTACTGTTCCCGCTGCTTCTACTGCTACGTCGTCCTCTGCTGTTTCTTCTCTTTCTACTTATGATTTTTCATCATCATCCTCATAATCTTCTTGGTCTCCTTCTTTTTCTTCTTCCTCTTACTCGTCCTCTTCTCCTCCTTCTTCTTCTTCACTTCTTCTTCTTCTTCTTCTTCTTCTTCTTCTTCTTCTTCTTCTTCTTCTTCTTCTTCTAGTACTACTTCTTCTTCTTCTTCTTCCCTTTCTCCTTCTCATTCTTATTCTATTTCTCCTCCACCTTTTTCTTCTTCTTCTTCTTCTTCTTCTTCTTCTTCTTCTTCTTCTCCTTCTTCCTGTTCCACTTTTGCTTCTGCTTCTTGTCTTACTTTTTCTATTATTATTATCTCCTGCTATTTCTGCTTCTTTTCTTCTACTGATTTTTTGCAGCTACTGTTACCGCTGCTTTCTCTGCTTCGTCGTCTTCTGCTGTTTCTTCTCTTTCTACTTACGATTTTCATCATCCTCGTGATAATCTTCTTTGTCTCCTTATTCTTTTACCTCTTCTTCTTCAACTTCTTCTTCTTCTACTTTTTCTTCTTCTTCTTCCTCTTCTTCTTCTTCTTCTTCTTCTTCTTCTTCTTCTTCTTCTTCATCTTCTTCTTCTTCTTCCTCTTCTTCTGCTTATTCTTCCTCTCCCTATACCTCTTTTATTATTTTCTTCTTCTTCTTATTCTCCTTCTTCTCCTTCTTCGTCTACCTCTTTTGCTTCTGCTTCTGATTTTTGTCTTACCTTTTCTTTTTTAATTGTCTCCTGCTATTTCTGCTTCTTTTCTTCTTCTTCTGCTTTGATGCAGCTACTGTTCCCGCTGCTTCTTCTCCTACTTTGTCTTCTGCTGTTTCTTCTCTTTCTACTTCTGATTTTTCATCATGATCGTCATAGTCTTCTTGGTGTCCTTCTTCTTCTTCTTCTTCTTCTTCTTCTTCTTCTTCTTCTTCTTCTTCTTCTTCTTCTTCTTCTTCTTCTACATCTTCGTCTTTTTCTTCTTCTACTTCCACTTATTCTTGTACTTCTTTTCAGATTCTGTTCATGCTGGATCTCTGTTGCTTCACGATATTCTTCTTCTTCTTTTTCCAATTCTTCTTATTTTTCGTCGTTATCATCATAATTCTCTTCTTTTCCTTTTCTTAATCTTATTCATCTTCTTCGTCCTCAACAGCTTCTTCTTAATATTATTGTTTTTCCCACATTTCTTTGCCTTCTGCATTTTATGCTTTTCATCATCATCATCATAATCCTCCTCCTCCTCATCATCTTCTTCTTCTTCATCATCATATTCTACTTCTTTTTCTTCTTCTTTCTCTTCTTCTTCTTCTCCTCCTCCTCCTCCTCCTCCTCCTCCTTCTTCTTCTTCATCTTCTTCTTCTACTTCTTCGTCTGCTTCTCCTTCTTCTTCTTCTACCTATTGTTCTTTTTTTGATCATCTTCATCTATTTCTCCTTCTTGTTATCTTCTCGTACTCCATTAGGTTCTATTCTCCTTCTCCTCCTTCTTTTCCTCCTTCTCTATCTCCTCCTCCTCCACTTTCTCCTCCTCCTCCTTCTTCTTCTTCTTCTTCTTCTTCTTCTTCTTCTTCTTCTTCTTCTTCTTCTTCTTCCGCTTCTTCTTCTTCTTGTGCTTCCTCTTCCTCTTTTCTATCCTCTTCTTCGTCTTCTTCTTCTGCTTCCTCTTCCTCTTCCTCTTCTTCCTCTTCTTCTTCATTT
>NW_026606115.1:30525000-30527500 GCF_029834395.1 Sorex fumeus
TTCTTCTCTTTCTACTTATGATTTTTCATCATCATCCTCATAATCTTCTTGGTCTCCTTCTTTTTCTTCTTCCTCTTACTCGTCCTCTTCTCCTCCTCCTCCTTCTTCTTCTTCTTCTTCTTCTTCTTCTTCTTCTTCTTCTTCTTCTTCTTCTTCTTCTTCTTCTTCTTCTTCTTCTTCTTCTTCTTCTTCTTCTTCTAGTACTACTTCTTCTTCTTCTTCTTCCCTTTCTCCTTCTCATTCTTATTCTATTTCTCCTCCACCTTTTTCTTCTTCTTCTTCTTCTTCTTCTTCTTCTTCTTCTTCTTCTTCTTCTCCTTCTTCCTGTTCCACTTTTGCTTCTGCTTCTTGTCTTACTTTTTCTATTATTATTATCTCCTGCTATTTCTGCTTCTTTTCTTCTACTGATTTTTTGCAGCTACTGTTACCGCTGCTTTCTCTGCTTCGTCGTCTTCTGCTGTTTCTTCTCTTTCTACTTACGATTTTCATCATCCTCGTGATAATCTTCTTTGTCTCCTTATTCTTTTACTTCTTCTTCTTCAACTTCTTCTTCTTCTACTTTTTCTTCTTCTTCTTCCTCTTCTTCTTCTTCTTCTTCTTCTTCTTCTTCTTCTTCTTCTTCATCTTCTTCTTCTTCTTCCTCTTCTTCTGCTTATTCTTCCTCTCCCTATACCTCTTTTATTATTTTCTTCTTCTTCTTATTCTCCTTCTTCTCCTTCTTCGTCTACCTCTTTTGCTTCTGCTTCTGATTTTTGTCTTACCTTTTCTTTTTTAATTGTCTCCTGCTATTTCTGCTTCTTTTCTTCTTCTTCTGCTTTGATGCAGCTACTGTTCCCGCTGCTTCTTCTCCTACTTTGTCTTCTGCTGTTTCTTCTCTTTCTACTTCTGATTTTTCATCATGATCGTCATAGTCTTCTTGGTGTCCTTCTTCTTCTTCTTCTTCTTCTTCTTCTTCTTCTTCTTCTTCTTCTTCTTCTACATCTTCGTCTTTTTCTTCTTCTACTTCCACTTATTCTTGTACTTCTTTTCAGATTCTGTTCATGCTGGATCTCTGTTGCTTCACGATATTCTTCTTCTTCTTTTTCCAATTCTTCTTATTTTTCGTCGTTATCATCATAATTCTCTTCTTTTCCTTTTCTTAATCTTATTCATCTTCTTCGTCCTCAACAGCTTCTTCTTAATATTATTGTTTTTCCCACATTTCTTTGCCTTCTGCATTTTATGCTTTTCATCATCATCATCATAATCCTCCTCCTCCTCATCATCTTCTTCTTCTTCATCATCATATTCTACTTCTTTTTCTTCTTCTTTCTCTTCTTCTTCTTCTTCTCCTCCTCCTCCTCCTCCTCCTTCTTCTTCTTCATCTTCTTCTTCTACTTCTTCGTCTGCTTCTCCTTCTTCTTCTTCTACCTATTGTTCTTTTTTTGATCATCTTCATCTATTTCTCCTTCTTGTTATCTTCTCGTACTCCATTAGGTTCTATTCTCCTTCTCCTCCTTCTTTTCCTCCTTCTCTATCTCCTCCTCCTCCACTTTCTCCTCCTCCTTCTTCTTCTTCTTCTTCTTCTTCTTCTTCTTCTTCTTCTTCTTCTTCTTCTTCTTCTTCTTCTTCTTCTTCTTCTTCTTCTTGTTCTTCTTCTTCCGCTTCTTCTTCTTCTTGTGCTTCCTCTTCCTCTTTTCTATCCTCTTCTTCGTCTTCTTCTTCTGCTTCCTCTTCCTCTTCCTCTTCTTCCTCTTCTTCTTCATTTCTTCTTCTTCTCCTTCTTCTCCTCCTCCTCCTCCTCCTCCTTCTTCTTCTTCTTCTTCTTCTTCTTCATCTTCTTCTAGGTCTTCTTCTACGTCTTCCTCTGCTTCACCTTCTTCTTCTTCTACCTATACTTGTTTTTCTTTATCATCTTCATCTTTTTCTCCTACTCAATCAGGTTCTATTCTCCTTCTCCTCCTTCTTTTCCTCCTTCTCTAACTCCTACTCCTCTACCTTATCCTCCTCCTCCTCCTCCTTCTTCTTCTTCTTCTTATTCTTCTTCTTCTACTTCATCTTCTTTTACTTCTTCTTCTTCTTCTTCTACTACCTATTGTTCTTTTTCTTTCTCATGTTCCTCTTTTTATCCTTTTAGTTATCTTCTCCTACTCAGTCTTGTTCCATTCTCCTACTCTTCCTTCTTTTTCTCCTTCTCTAACTCCTCCTCCTCCACCTTCGCCTCCTCCTCGTCCTCTCACTTCTTTTTTTCTCTTCCACTTCCTCTTCTTCTTCTTCTTCTTCTTCTTCTTCTTCTTCATCTTCTTCTTTTTCCTCTTCTTCTGTTCTTCTTCTTCTTCTACTTCTTCTGTTCTTCTTCTTCTTCTTCTTCTTCTTCTTCTTCTTCGTCTTCTTCTTCTACTTCTACTTCTTCTTCTTCTTCTACTCATGCTTCGTCTTCCACTTTTCCTTCTGCTTCTGCTTCTTTTCTTACTTTTTCTTTTATTATTATCTCCTGCTATTTCTGCTTCTTTTCTTCTTC